>NW_023493782.1:0-79599 GCF_013265735.2 Oncorhynchus mykiss
GTAGATCTAGCTGGTCTGTCATAATATAATAGCGACAGAAGATCTAGCTGGTCTGTCATAATATCATAGAGACAGTAGATCTAGCTCGTCTGTCATAATATGACACAGTAGATCTAGCTGGTCTGTCATAATATAATAGAGACAGTAGATCTAGCTGGTCTGTCATAATATAATGGAGACAGTAGATCTAGCTGGTCTGTCATATTATATAGAGACAGTAGATCTAGCTGGTCTATCATAGTATGAGACAGTAGATCTAGCTGGTATGTTATATATTATAATAGAGACAGTAGATCTAGCTGGTCTGTCATAATATTATAGAGAGGATAGATCTACCTGGTCTGTCAAAATATAATAGAGACAGAAGATCTAGCTGGTCTGTGATAATATCATAGAGACTGTAGATCTAGCTCGTCTGTCATAATATGACACAGTAGATCTAGCTGGTCTGTCATAATATAATAGAGACAGTATATCTAGCTGGTATGTTATATATTATAATAGAGACGTAGATCTACCTGGTCTGTCATAATATTATAGAGAGGATAGATCTAGCTGGTCTGTCATAATATAACAGAGACAGTAGATCTAGCTGGTCTATCATAATATAATAGAGACAGAACTAGCTGGTCTGTCATAATATAATAGAGACAGTAGATCTAGCTGGTCTGTCATAATATAATGGACACAGTAGATCTAGCTGGTCTGTCATAATATAATTGAGACGTAGATCTACCTGGTCTGTCAAAATATAATAGAGACAGTATATCTAGCTGGTCTGTCATAATATAATAGAGACAGTAGATCTAGCTGGTCTGTCATAATATAATAGAGACAGTAGATCTAGCTGGTCTGTCAAAATATAATAGAGACAGTATATCTAGCTGGTCTGTCATAATATAATAGAGACAGTAGATCTAGCTGGTATGTCATAATATAATAGAGACAGTAGATCTACCTTGCCTGTCATAATATAATAGAGACAGTAGATCTAGCTGCTCTGTCATATTATAATAGAGACAGTAGATCTAGCTGTTCTGTCATAATATAATAGAGACATAGAGACAGTTAGCTAGCTGGTCTGTCATAATATAATAGAGACAGTAGATCAAGCTGGTCTGTCATAATATAATAGAGAAATAGAGACAGTTAGCTAGCTGGTCTGTCATAATATAATAGAGACAGTATATCTAGCTGGTCTTTCATAGTATAATAGAGACAGTAGATCTAGCTGGTCTGTCATAACATTATAGAGAGGATAGATCTAGCTGGTCTTTCTTAATATAATAGAGACAGTAGATCTAGCTGGTCTGTCATAATATAATGGACACAGTAGATCTAGCTGGTCTGTCATAATATAATAGAGACGTAGATCTACCTGGTCTGTCAAAATATAATAGAGACAGCAGATCTAGCTGGTCTGTCATAATATAATAGAGACAGTAGATCTAGCTGGTCTGTCATATTATAATAGAGACAGTAGATCTAACTGGTCTGTCATAATATAATAGAGACAGTAGATCTAGCTGGTCTGTCATAATATAATAGAGACAGAAGATCTAGCTGGTCTGTCATAATATCATAGAGACAGTAGATCTAGCTCGTCTGTCATAATATGACACAGTAGATCTAGCTGGTCTGTCATAATATAATAGAGACAGTAGATCTAGCTGGTCTGTCATAATATAATGGAGACAGTAGATCTAGCTGGTCTGTCATATTATATAGAGACAGTAGATCTAGCTGGTCTATCATAATATGAGACAGTAGATCTAGCTGGTATGTTATATATTATAATAGAGACAGTAGATCTAGCTGGTCTGTCATAATATTATAGAGAGGATTGATCTACCTGGTCTGTCAAAATATAATAGAGACAGAAGATCTAGCTGGTCTGTCATAATATCATAGAGACTGTAGATCTAGCTCGTCTGTCATAATATTACACAGTAGATCTAGCTGGTCTGTCATAATATAATAGAGACAGTATATCTAGCTGGTATGTTATATATTATAATAGAGGCGTAGATCTACCTGGTCTGTCATAATATTATAGAGAGGATAGATCTAGCTGGTCTGTCATAATATAATAGAGACAGTAGATCTAGCTGGTCTGTCATAATATAATAGAGACAGAAGATCTAGCTGGTCTGTCATAATATCATAGAGACTGAAGATCTAGCTTGTCTGTCATAATATGACACAGTAGATCTAGCTGGTCTGTCATAATATTATAGAGAGTATAGATCTAGCTGGTCTGTCATAATATAATAGAGACAGTAGATCTAGCTGGTCTGTCATAATATAATAGAGACAGAAGATCTAGCTGGTCTGTCATAATATCATAGAGACAGTAGATCTAGCTCGTCTGTCATAATATGACACAGTAGATCTAGCTGGTCTGTCATAATATAATAGAGACAGTATATCTAGCTGGTATGTTATATATTATAATAGAGACGTAGATCTACCTGGTCTGTCATAATATTATAGAGAGGATAGATCTAGCTGGTCTGTCATAATATAATAGAGACAGTAGATCTAGCTGGTCTGTCATAATATAATAGAGACAGTATATCTAGCTGGTCTGTCAAAATATAACAGAGAAAGTAGATCTAGCAGGTCTGTCATAATATAGTAGAGACAGTATATCTAGCTGGTCTGTCATAATATAATAGAGACAGTAGATCTAGCTGGTCTGTCATAATATAATAGAGACAGTAGATCTAGCTTGTCTGTCAAAATATAATAGAGACAGTATATCTAGCTGGTCTGTCATAATATAATAGAGACAGTAGATCTAGCTGGTATGTCATAATATAATCGAGACAGTAGATCTAGCTGCTCTGTCATATTATAATAGAGACAGTAGATCTAGCTGGTCTGTCATAATATAATAGAGAAATAGAGACAGTTAGCTAGCTGGTCTGTCATAATATAATAGAGACAGTAGATCAAGCTGGTCTGTCATATTATAATAGAGACAGTAGATCTAGCTGGTCTGTCATAATATAATAGAGAAATAGAGACAGTTAGCTAGCTGGTCTGTCATAATATAATAGAGACAGTAGATCTAGCTGGTCTGTCATATTATAATAGAGACAGTAGATCTAACTGGTTTATCTTAATATAATAGAAACAGTAGATCTAGCTGGTCTGTCATAATATAATAGAGACAGAAGATCTAGCTGGTCTGTCATAATATGACACAGTAGATCTAGCTGGTATGTCATAATATAATAGATACAGTATATATAGCTGGTATGTTATATATTATAATAGAGACGTAGATCTACCTGGTCTGTCATAATATTATAGAGAGGATAGATCTAGCTGGTTTGTCATAATATAATAGAGACAGTAGATCTAGCTGGTCTGTCATAATATAATAGAGACAGTATATCTAGCTGGTCTGTCATAATGTCATAGAGACTGTAGATCTAGATGCTCTGTCATAATATAATAGAGACAGTAGATCAGGCTGGTCTTCCATATTATAATAGAGACAGTAGATCTAGCTGGTCTGTCATAATATAGTAGAGACAGTAGATCTAGCTGGTCTGTCATAATATAATATAGACAGTAGATCTAGCTGGTCTGTTATAATATTATAGAGACATTAGATCTAGCTGGTCTGTCAACATATAATAGAAAAAGCAGATCTAGCTGGTCTTTCATAATATAATTGAGACAGTAGATCTAGCTGGTCTGTCATAATATAATAGAGACAGCAGATCTAGCTGGTCTTTCATAGTATAATAGAGACAGTATACCTAGCTGGTATGTTATTTATTATAATAGAGAAAGTAGATCTAGCTGGTCTGTCATAATATGAGACAGTAGATCTAGCTGGTATGTTATATTTATAATAGAGACAGTAGATCTAGCTGGTCTGTCATAATATTATAGAGATGATAGATCTACCTGGTCTGTCAAAATATAATAGAGACAGTATATCTAGCTGTTCTGTCATAATATAATAGAGACAGTAGATCTAGCTGGTCTGTCAAAACATAATAGAGATAGTAGATCTAGCTGGTCTGTCATACTATAATAGAGAGGATAGATCTAGCTGGTGTGTCATATTATAACAGAGACAGTAGATCTAGCTGGTCTATCATAATATAATAGAGACAGAACTAGCTGGTCTGTCATAATATAATAGAGACAGTAGATCTATCTGTTCTGTCATAATATAATAGAGACAGTAGATCTAGCTGGTCTGTCATAATATAATGGACACAGTAGATCTAGCTGGTCTGTCATAATATAATTGAGACGTAGATCTACCTGGTCTGTCAAAATATAATAGAGACAGTATATCTAGCTGGTCTGTCATAATATAATAGAGACAGTAGATCTAGCTGGTCTGTCATAATATAATAGAGACAGTAGATCTAGCTGGTCTGTCAAAATATAATAGAGACAGTATATCTAGCTGGTCTGTCATAATATAATAGAGACAGTAGATCTAGCTGGTCTGTCATAATATAATAGAGACAGAAGATCTAGCTGGTCTGTCATAATATCATAGAGACAGTAGATCTAGCTCGTCTGTCATAATATGACACAGTAGATCTAGCTGGTCTGTCATAATATAATAGAGACAGTATATCTAGCTGGTATGTTATATATTATAATAGAGACGTAGATCTACCTGGTCTGTCATAATATTATAGAGAGGATAGATCTAGCTGGTCTGTCATAATATAATAGAGACAGTAGATCTAGCTGGTCTGTCATAATAATAGAGACAGTATATCTAGCTGGTCTGTCAAAATATAACAGAGAAAGTAGATCTAGCTGGTCTGTCATAATATAGTAGAGACAGTATATCTAGCTGGTCTGTCATAATATAATAGAGACAGTAGATCTAGCTGGTCTGTCATAATATAATAGAGACAGTAGATCTAGCTTGTCTGTCAAAATATAATAGAGACAGTATATCTAGCTGGTCTGTCATAATATAATAGAGACAGTAGATCTAGCTGGTATGTCATAATATAATCGAGACAGTAGATCTAGCTGCTCTGTCATATTATAATAGAGACAGTAGATCTAGCTGGTCTGTCATAATATAATAGAGAAATAGAGACAGTTAGCTAGCTGGTCTGTCATAATATAATAGAGACAGTAGATCAAGCTGGTCTGTCATATTATAATAGAGACAGTAGATCTAGCTGGTCTGTCATAATATAATAGAGAAATAGAGACAGTTAGCTAGCTGGTCTGTCATAATATAATAGAGACAGTAGATCTAGCTGGTCTGTCATATTATAATAGAGACAGTAGATCTAACTGGTTTATCTTAATATAATAGAAACAGTAGATCTAGCTGGTCTGTCATAATATAATAGAGACAGAAGATCTAGCTGGTCTGTCATAATATGACACAGTAGATCTAGCTGGTATGTCATAATATAATAGATACAGTATATATAGCTGGTATGTTATATATTATAATAGAGACGTAGATCTACCTGGTCTGTCATAATATTATAGAGAGGATAGATCTAGCTGGTTTGTCATAATATAATAGAGACAGTAGATCTAGCTGGTCTGTCATAATATAATAGAGACAGTATATCTAGCTGGTCTGTCATAATGTCATAGAGACTGTAGATCTAGATGCTCTGTCATAATATAATAGAGACAGTAGATCAGGCTGGTCTTCCATATTATAATAGAGACAGTAGATCTAGCTGGTCTGTCATAATATAGTAGAGACAGTAGATCTAGCTGGTCTGTCATAATATAATATAGACAGTAGATCTAGCTGGTCTGTTATAATATTATAGAGACATTAGATCTAGCTGGTCTGTCAACATATAATAGAAAAAGCAGATCTAGCTGGTCTTTCATAATATAATTGAGACAGTAGATCTAGCTGGTCTGTCATAATATAATAGAGACAGTAGATCTAGCTTGTCTGTCAAAATATAATAGAGACAGTATATCTAGCTGGTCTGTCATAATATAATAGAGACAGTAGATCTAGCTGGTATGTCATAATATAATCGAGACAGTAGATCTAGCTGCTCTGTCATATTATAATAGAGACAGTAGATCTAGCTGGTCTGTCATAATATAATAGAGAAATAGAGACAGTTAGCTAGCTGGTCTGTCATAATATAATAGAGACAGTAGATCAAGCTGGTCTGTCATATTATAATAGAGACAGTAGATCTAGCTGGTCTGTCATAATATAATAGAGAAATAGAGACAGTTAGCTAGCTGGTCTGTCATAATATAATAGAGACAGTAGATCTAGCTGGTCTGTCATATTATAATAGAGACAGTAGATCTAACTGGTTTATCTTAATATAATAGAAACAGTAGATCTAGCTGGTCTGTCATAATATAATAGAGACAGAAGATCTAGCTGGTCTGTCATAATATGACACAGTAGATCTAGCTGGTATGTCATAATATAATAGATACAGTATATATAGCTGGTATGTTATATATTATAATAGAGACGTAGATCTACCTGGTCTGTCATAATATTATAGAGAGGATAGATCTAGCTGGTTTGTCATAATATAATAGAGACAGTAGATCTAGCTGGTCTGTCATAATATAATAGAGACAGTATATCTAGCTGGTCTGTCATAATGTCATAGAGACTGTAGATCTAGATGCTCTGTCATAATATAATAGAGACAGTAGATCAGGCTGGTCTTCCATATTATAATAGAGACAGTAGATCTAGCTGGTCTGTCATAATATAGTAGAGACAGTAGATCTAGCTGGTCTGTCATAATATAATATAGACAGTAGATCTAGCTGGTCTGTTATAATATTATAGAGACATTAGATCTAGCTGGTCTGTCAACATATAATAGAAAAAGCAGATCTAGCTGGTCTTTCATAATATAATTGAGACAGTAGATCTAGCTGGTCTGTCATAATATAATAGAGACAGCAGATCTAGCTGGTCTTTCATAGTATAATAGAGACAGTATACCTAGCTGGTATGTTATTTATTATAATAGAGAAAGTAGATCTAGCTGGTCTGTCATAATATGAGACAGTAGATCTAGCTGGTATGTTATATATTATAATAGAGACAGTAGATCTAGCTGGTCTGTCATAATATTATAGAGATGATAGATCTACCTGGTCTGTCAAAATATAATAGAGACAGTATATCTAGCTGTTCTGTCATAATATAATAGAGACAGTAGATCTAGCTGGTCTGTCAAAACATAATAGAGATAGTAGATCTAGCTGGTCTGTCATACTATAATAGAGAGGATAGATCTAGCTGGTGTGTCATATTATAACAGAGACAGTAGATCTAGCTGGTCTATCATAATATAATAGAGACAGAACTAGCTGGTCTGTCATAATATAATAGAGACAGTAGATCTAGCTGGTCTGTCATATTATATAGAGACAGTAGATCTAGCTGGTCTATCATAGTATGAGACAGTAGATCTGTTATATATTATAATAGAGACAGTAGATCTAGCTGGTCTGTCATAATATTATAGAGAGGATAGATCTACCTGGTCTGTCAAAATATAATAGAGACAGAAGATCTAGCTGGTCTGTGATAATATCATAGAGACTGTAGATCTAGCTCGTCTGTCATAATATGACACAGTAGATCTAGCTGGTCTGTCATAATATAATAGAGACAGTATATCTAGCTGGTATGTTATATATTATAATAGAGACGTAGATCTACCTTGTCTGTCATAATATTATAGAGAGGATAGATCTAGCTGGTCTGTCATAATATAATAGAGACAGTAGATCTAGCTGGTCTGTCATAATATAATAGAGACAGAAGATCTAGCTGGTCTGTCATAATATCATAGAGACTGTAGATCTAGCTTGTCTGTCATAATATGACACAGTAGATCTAGCTGGTCTGTCATAATATTATAGAGAGTATAGATCTAGCTGGTCTGTCATAATATAATAGAGACAGTAGATCTAGCTGGTCTGTCATAATATAATAGAGACAGAAGATCTAGCTGGTCTGTCATAATATCATAGAGACAGTAGATCTAGCTCGTCTGTCATAATATGACACAGTAGATCTAGCTGGTCTGTCATAATATAATAGAGACAGTATATCTAGCTGGTATGTTATATATTATAATAGAGACGTAGATCTACCTGGTCTGTCATAATATTATAGAGAGGATAGATCTAGCTGGTCTGTCATAATATAATAGAGACAGTAGATCTAGCTGGTCTGTCATAATATAATAGAGACAGTATATCTAGCTGGTCTGTCAAAATATAACAGAGAAAGTAGATCTAGCTGGTCTGTCATAATATAGTAGAGACAGTATATCTAGCTGGTCTGTCATAATATAATAGAGACAGTAGATCTAGCTGGTCTGTCATAATATAATAGAGACAGTAGATCTAGCTTGTCTGTCAAAATATAATAGAGACAGTATATCTAGCTGGTCTGTCATAATATAATAGAGACAGTAGATCTAGCTGGTATGTCATAATATAATAGAGACAGTAGATCTACCTGGTCTGTCATAATATAATAGAGACAGTAGATCTAGCTGCTCTGTCATATTATAATAGAGACAGTAGATCTAGCTGGTCTGTCATAATATAATAGAGAAATAGAGACAGTTAGCTAGCTGGTCTGTCATAATATAATAGAGACAGTAGATCAAGCTGGTCTGTCATATTATAATAGAGACAGTAGATCTAGCTGGTCTGTCATAATATAATAGAGAAATAGAGACAGTTAGCTAGCTGGTCTCTCATAATATAATAGAGACAGTAGATCTAGCTGGTCTGTCATATTATAATAGAGACAGTAGATCTAACTGGTTTATCTTAATATAATAGAAACAGTAGATCTAGCTGGTCTGTCATAATATAATGGACACAGTAGATCTAGCTGGTCTGTCATAATATAATTGAGACGTAGATCTACCTGGTCTGTCAAAATATAATAGAGACAGTATATCTAGCTGGTCTGTCATAATATAATAGAGACAGTAGATCTAGCTGGTCTGTCATAATATAATAGAGACAGTAGATCTAGCTGGTCTGTCAAAATATAATAGAGACAGTATATCTAGCTGGTCTGTCATAATATAATAGAGACAGTAGATCTAGCTGGTCTGTCATAATATAATAGAGACAGAAGATCTAGCTGGTCTGTCATAATATCATAGAGACAGTAGATCTAGCTCGTCTGTCATAATATGACACAGTAGATCTAGCTGGTCTGTCATAATATAATAGAGACAGTAGATCTAGCTGGTCTGTCATAATATAATGGAGACAGTAGATCTAGCTGGTCTGTCATATTATATAGAGACAGTAGATCTAGCTGGTCTATCATAATATGAGACAGTAGATCTAGCTGGTATGTTATATATTATAATAGAGACAGTAGATCTAGCTGGTCTGTCATAATATTATAGAGAGGATAGATCTACCTGGTCTGTCAAAATATAATAGAGACAGAAGATCTAGCTGGTCTGTGATAATATCATAGAGACTGTAGATCTAGCTCGTCTGTCATAATATGACACAGTAGATCTAGCTGGTCTGTCATAATATAATAGAGACAGTATATCTAGCTGGTATGTTATATATTATAATAGAGACGTAGATCTACCTGGTCTGTCATAATATTATAGAGAGGATAGATCTAGCTGGTCTGTCATAATATAATAGAGACAGTAGATCTAGCTGGTCTGTCATAATATAATAGAGACAGAAGATCTAGCTGGTCTGTCATAATATCATAGAGACTGTAGATCTAGCTTGTCTGTCATAATATGACACAGTAGATCTAGCTGGTCTGTCATAATATTATAGAGAGTATAGATCTAGCTGGTCTGTCATAATATAATAGAGACAGTAGATCTAGCTGGTCTGTCATAATATAATAGAGACAGAAGATCTAGCTGGTCTGTCATAATATCATAGAGACAGTAGATCTAGCTCGTCTGTCATAATATGACACAGTAGATCTAGCTGGTCTGTCATAATATAATAGAGACAGTATATCTAGCTGGTATGTTATATATTATAATAGAGACGTAGATCTACCTGGTCTGTCATAATATTATAGAGAGGATAGATCTAGCTGGTCTGTCATAATATAATAGAGACAGTAGATCTAGCTGGTCTGTCATAATATAATAGAGACAGTATATCTAGCTGGTCTGTCAAAATATAACAGAGAAAGTAGATCTAGCTGGTCTGTCATAATATAGTAGAGACAGTATATCTAGCTGGTCTGTCATAATATAATAGAGACAGTAGATCTAGCTGGTCTGTCATAATATAATAGAGACAGTAGATCTAGCTTGTCTGTCAAAATATAATAGAGACAGTATTTCTAGCTGGTCTGTCATAATATAATAGAGACAGTAGATCTAGCTGGTATGTCATAATATAATAGAGACAGTAGATCTACCTGGTCTGTCATAATATAATAGAGACAGTAGATCTAGCTGCTCTGTCATATTATAATAGAGACAGTAGATCTAGCTGGTCTGTCATAATATAATAGAGAAGTAGAGACAGTTAGCTAGCTGGTCTGTCATAATATAATAGAGACAGTAGATCAAGCTGGTCTGTCATATTATAATAGAGACAGTAGATCTAGCTGGTCTGTCATAATATAATAGAGAAATAGAGACAGTTAGCTAGCTGGTCTGTCATAATATAATAGAGACAGTAGATCTAGCTGGTCTGTCATATTATAATAGAGACAGTAGATCTAACTGGTTTATCTTAATATAATAGAAACAGTAGATCTAGCTGGTCTGTCATAATATAATAGAGACAGAAGATCTAGCTGGTCTGTCATAATATGACACAGTAGATCTAGCTGGTATGTCATAATATAATAGAGACAGTATATATAGCTGGTATGTTATATATTATAATAGAGACGTAGATCTACCTGGTCTGTCATAATATTATAGAGAGGATAGATCTAGCTGGTTTGTCATAATATAATAGAGACAGTAGATCTAGCTGGTCTGTCATAATATAATAGAGACAGTATATCTAGCTGGTCTGTCATAATGTCATAGAGACTGTAGATCTAGATGCTCTGTCATAATATAATAGAGACAGTAGATCAGGCTGGTCTTCCATATTATAATAGAGACAGTAGATCTAGCTGGTCTGTCATAATATAGTAGAGACAGTAGATCTAGCTGGTCTGTCATAATATAATATAGACAGTAGATCTAGCTGGTCTGTTATAATATTATAGAGAAATTAGATCTAGCTGGTCTGTCAACATATAATAGAAAAAGCAGATCTAGCTGGTCTTTCATAATATAATTGAGACAGTAGATCTAGCTGGTCTGTCATAATATAATAGAGACAGCAGATCTAGCTGGTCTTTCATAGTATAATAGAGACAGTATACCTAGCTGGTATGTTATATATTATAATAGAGAAAGTAGATCTAGCTGGTCTGTCATAATATGAGACAGTAGATCTAGCTGGTATGTTATATATTATAATAGAGATAGTAGATCTAGCTGGTCTGTCATAATATTATAGAGATGATAGATCTACCTGGTCTGTCAAAATATAATAGAGACAGTAGATCTAGCTGGTCTGTCAAAACATAATAGAGATAGTAGATCTAGCTGGTCTGTCATACTATAATAGAGAGGATAGATCTAGCTGGTGTGTCATATTATAACAGAGACAGTAGATCTAGCTGGTCTATCATAATATAATAGAGACAGAACTAGCTGGTCTGTCATAATATAATAGAGACAGTAGATCTAGCTGTTCTGTCATAATATAATAGAGACAGTAGATATAGCTGGTCTGTCATAATATAATGGACACAGTAGATCTAGCTGGTCTGTCATAATATAATTGAGACGTAGATCTACCTGGTCTGTCAAAATATAATAGAGACAGTATATCTAGCTGGTCTGTCATAATACAATAGAGACAGTAGATCTAGCTGGTCTGTCATAATATAATAGAGACAGTAGATCTAGCTGGTCTGTCAAAATATAATAGAGACAGTATATCTAGCTGGTCTGTCATAATATAATAGAGACAGTAGATCTAGCTGGTATGTCATAATATAATAGAGACAGTAGAACTACCTTGCCTGTCATAATATAATAGAGACAGTAGATCTAGCTGCTCTGTCATATTATAATAGAGACAGTAGATCTAGCTGGTCTGTCATAATATAATAGAGACATAGAGACAGTTAGCTAGCTGGTCTGTCATAATATAATAAAGACAGTAGATCAAGCTGGTCTGTCATATTATAATAGAGACAGTAGATCTAGCTGGTCTGTCATAATATAATAGAGAAATAGAGACAGTTAGCTAGCTGGTCTGTCATAATATAATAGAGACAGTAGATCTAGCTGGTATGTTATATATTATAATAGAGAAAGTAGATCTAGCTGGTCTGTCATAATATTATAGAGAGGATAGATCTAGCTGGTCTTTCTTAATATAATAGAGACAGTAGATCTAGCTGGTCTGTCATAATATAATGGACACAGTAGATCTAGCTGGTCTGTCATAATATAATAGAGACGTAGATCTACCTGGTCTGTCAAAATATAATAGAGACAGCAGATCTAGCTGGTCTGTCATAATATAATAGAGACAGTAGATCTAGCTGGTCTGTCATATTATAATAGAGACAGTAGATCTAACTGGTCTGTCATAATATAATAGAGACAGTAGATCTAGCTGGTCTGTCATAATATAATAGAGACAGAAGATCTAGCTGGTCTGTCATAATATCATAGAGACAGTAGATCTAGCTCGTCTGTCATAATATGACACAGTAGATCTAGCTGATCTGTCATAATATAATAGAGACAGTAGATCTAGCTGGTCTGTCATAATATAATGGAGACAGTAGATCTAGCTGGTCTGTCATATTATATAGAGACAGTAGATCTAGCTGGTCTATCATAATATGAGACAGTAGATCTAGCTGGTATGTTATATATTATAATAGAGACAGTAGATCTAGCTGGTCTGTCATATTATATAGAGACAGTAGATCTAGCTGGTCTATCATAATATGAGACAGTAGATCTAGCTGGTATGTTATATATTATAATAGAGACAGTAGATCTACCTGGTCTGTCAAAATATAATAGAGACAGAAGATCTAGCTGGTCTGTCATAATATCATAGAGACTGTAGATCTAGCTCGTCTGTCATAATATGACACAGTAGATCTAGCTGGTCTGTCATAATATAATAGAGACAGTATATCTAGCTGGTATGTTATATATTATAATAGAGACGTAGATCTACCTGGTCTGTCATAATATTATAGAGAGGATAGATCTAGCTGGTCTGTCATAATATAATAGAGACAGTAGATCTAGCTGGTCTGTCATAATATAATAGAGACTGTATATCTAGCTGGTCTGTCATAATATAATAGAGACAGAAGATCTAGCTGGTCTGTCATAATATCATAGAGACTGTAGATCTAGCTTGTCTGTCATAATATGACACAGTAGATCTAGCTGGTCTGTCATAATATTATAGAGAGTATAGATCTAGCTGGTCTGTCATAATATAATAGAGACAGTAGATCTAGCTGGTCTGTCATAATATAATAGAGACAGAAGATCTAGCTGGTCTGTCATAATATCATAGAGACAGTAGATCTAGCTCGTCTGTCATAATATGACACAGTAGATCTAGCTGGTCTGTCATAATATAATAGAGACAGTATATCTAGCTGGTATGTTATATATTATAATAGAGACGTAGATCTACCTGGTCTGTCATAATATTATAGAGAGGATAGATCTAGCTGGTCTGTCATAATATAATAGAGACAGTAGATCTAGCTGGTCTGTCATAATATAATAGAGACAGTATATCTAGCTGGTCTGTCAAAATATAACAGAGAAAGTAGATCTAGCTGGTCTGTCATAATATAGTAGAGACAGTATATCTAGCTGATCTGTCATAATATAATAGAGAAAGTAGATCTAGCTGGTCTATCATAATATAATAGAGACAGCAGATCTAGCTGGTCTTTTAAAATATAATTGAGACAGTAGATCTAGCTGGTCTGTCATAATATAATAGAGACAGCAGATCTAGCTGGTCTTTCAGTAGTATAATAGAGACAGTATACCTAGCTGGTATGTTATATATTATAATAGAGAAAGTAGATCTAGCTGGTCTGTCATAATATTATAGAGAGGATAAATCTAGCTGGTTTGTCATAATATAATAGAGACAGTAGATCTAGCTGGTCTGTCATAATATAATAGAGACAGTAGATCTAGCTGGTCTGTCATAATATGAGACAGTAGATCTAGCTGGTATGTTATATATTATAATAGAGACAGTAGATCTAACTGGTCTGTCATAACATGAGACAGTAGATCTAGCTGGTATGTTATATATTATATTAGAGAGGATAGATCTAGCTGGTCTGTCATAATATAATATAGACAGTAGATCTAGCTGGTCTGTCATAATATAATAGAGACAGTAGATCTAGCTGGTCTGTAATAATATGAGACAGTAGATCTAGCTGGTATGTTATATATTATAATAGAGACAGTAGATCTAGCTGGTCTGTCATAATATGAGACAGTAGATCTAGCTGGTATGTTATATATTATAATAGAGACAGTAGATCTAGCTGGTCTGTCATAATATTATAGAGAGGATAGATCTAGCTGGTCTGTCATAATATAATAGAGACAGTAGATCTAGCTGGTCTGTCATAATATAATGGACACAGAAGATCTAGCTGGTCTGTCATAATATAATAGAGACGTAGATCTACCTGGTCTGTCAAAATATAATAGAGACAGTATATCTAGCTGGTCTGTCATAATATAATAGAGACAGTAGATCTAGCTGGTCTGTCATAATATAATAGAGACAGTAGATCTAGCTGGTCTGTCAAAATATAATAGAGACAGTATATCTAGCTGGTCTGTCATAATATAGTAGAGACAGTAGATCTAGCTGGTCTGTCATATTATAATAGAGACAGTAGATCAAGCTGGTCTGTCATACTATAATAGAGAGGATAGATCTAGCTGGTCCGTCATAATGTAATAGAGACAGTAGATCTAGCTGGTCTGTCATAATATGAGACAGTAGATCTAGCTGGTATGTTATATATTATAATAGAGACAGTAGATCTAGCTGGTCTGTCATAATATTATAGAGAGGATAGATCTAGCTGGTCTGTCATAATATAATAGAGACAGTAGATCTAGCTGGTCTGTCATAATATAAGGGACACAGTCGATCTAGCTGGTCTGTCATAATATAATAGAGACGTAGATCTACCTGGTCTGTCAAAATATAATAGAGACAGTATATCTAGCTGGTCTGTCATAATATAATAGAGACAGTAGATCTAGCTGGTCTGTCAAAATATAATAGAGACAGTAGGTCTAGCTGGTCTGTCATAATATAATAGAGACAGTAGATCTAGCTGGTCAGTCATACTATAATAGAGAGGATAGATCTAGCTGGTCTGTCATATTATAATAAAGAAAGTAGATCTAGCTGGTCTGTCATAATATAACATAGATCTAGCAGGTCTGTCATAATATAATAGAGACAGTAGATCTAGCTGGTCTGTCATAATATAATAGAGACAGTAGATCTACCTGGTCTGCCATAATATAATAGAGACAGTAGATCTAGCTGCTCTGTCACATTATAAGAGATACAGTAGATCAAGCTGGTCTGTCATACTATAATAGAGAGGATAGATCTAGCTGGTCTGTCATAATATCATAGAGACAGTAGATCTAGCTCGTCTGTCATAATATGGCACAGTAGATCTAGCTGGTCTGTCATAATATTATAGAGAGTATAGATCTAGCTGGTCTGTCATAATATAATAGAGACAGTAGATCTAGCTGGTCTGTCATAATATAATGGAGACAGTAGATCTAGCTGGTCTGTCATATTATATAGAGAGGATAGATCTACCTGGTCTGTCAAAATATAATAGAGACAGTAGATCTAGCTGGTCTGTCAAAATATAATAGATATAGTAGATCTAGCTGGTCTGTCATACTATAATAGAGAGGATAGATCTAGCTGGTGTGTCATATTATAATAGAGAAAGTAGATCTAGCTGGTCTGTCATAATATAACAGAGACAGTAGATCTAGCTGGTCTATCATAATATAATAGAGACAGATCTAGCTGGTCTGTCATAATAAAATAGAGAAAGTAGATCTACCTGGTCTGTCATAATATAATAGAGACAGTAGATCTAGCTGCTCTGTCATATTATAATAGAGACAGTAGATCAAGCTGGTCTGTCATACTATAATAGAGAGGATAGATCTAGCTGGTCTGTCATAATGTAATAGAGACAGTAGATCTAGCTGGTCTGTCATAATATGAGACAGTAGATCTAGCTGGTATGTTATATATTATAATAGAGACAGTAGATCTAGCTGGTCTGTCATAATATGAGACAGTAGATCTAGCTGGTATGTTATATATTATAATAGAGAGGATAGATCTAGCTGGTGTGTCATAATATAATAGAGACAGTAGATCTAGCTGGTCTGTCATAATATAATAGAGACAGTAGATCTAGCTGGTCTGTCATAATATAATGGACACAGTAGATCTAGCTGGTCTGTCATAATATAATTGAGAAGTAGATCTACCTGGTCTGTCAAAATATAATAGAGACAGTATATCTAGCTGGTCTGTCATAATATAAAAGAGACAGTAGATCTAGCTGGTCTGTCATAATATAATAGAGACAGTAGATCTAGCTGGTATGTCATAATATAATAGAGACAGTAGATCTAGCTGGTCTGTCATAATATAATAGAGACATACAGACAGTTAGCTAGCTGGTCTGTCATAATATAATAGAGACAGTAGATCAAGCTGGTCTGTCATATTATAATAGAGACAGTAGATCTCGCTGGTCTGTCATAATATAATAGAGAAATAGAGACAGTTAGCTAGCTGGTCTGTCATAATATAATAGAGACAGTTTATCTAGCTGGTCTTTCATAGTATAATAGAGACAGTATACCTAGCTGGTATGTTATATATTATAATAGAGAAAGTAGATCTAGCTGGTCTGTCATAATATTATAGAGACAGTAGATCTAGCTGGTCTGTCATAATATAATGGACACAGTAGATCTAGCTGGTCTGTCATAATATAATAGAGACGTAGATCTACCTGGTCTGTCAAAATATAATAGAGACAGCAGATCTAGCTGGTCTGTCATAATATAATAGAGACAGAAGATCTAGCTGGTCTGTCATATTATAATAGAGACAGTAGATCTAACTGGTCTGTCATAATATAATAGAGACAGTAGATCTAACTGGTCTGTCATAATATAATAGAGACAGTAGATCTAGCTGGTCTGTCATAATATAATAGAGACAGAAGATCTAGCTGGTCTGTCATAATATCATAGAAACAGTAGATCTAGCTCGTCTGTCATAATATGACACAGTAGATCTAGCTGGTCTGTCATAATATTATAGAGAGTATAGATCTAGCTGGTCTGTCATAATATAATAGAGACAGTAGATCTAGCTGGTCTGTCATAATATAATGGAGACAGTAGATCTAGCTGGTCTGTCATATTATATAGAGACAGTAGATTTAGCTGGTCTGTCATAATATAATAGAGACAGAAGATCTAGCTGGTCTGTCATAATATCATAGAGACAGTAGATCTAGCTCGTCTGTCATAATATGACACAGTAGATCTAGCTGGTCTGTCATAATATAATAGAGACAGTATATCTAGCTGGTATGTTATATATTATAATAGAGACGTAGATCTACCTGGTCTGTCATAACATTATAGAGAGGATAGATCTAGCTGGTCTGTCATAATAAAATAGAGACAGTAGATCTAGCTGGTCTGTCATAATATAATAGAGACAGTATATCTAGCTGGTCTGTCATAATATAATAGAGAAAGTAGATCTAGCTGGTCTGTCATAATATAGTAGAGACAGTAGATCTAGCTGGCCTGTCATAATATAATATAGACAGTAGATCTAGCTGGTCTGTTTTAATATTATAGAGACATTAGATCTAGCTGGTCTGTCATAATATAATAGAGACAGTATATCTAGCTGGTCTTTCAAAATATAATTGATACAGTAGATCTAGCTGGTCTGTCATAATATAATAGAGACAGCAGATCTAGCTGGTCTTTCATAGTATAATAGAGACAGTATACCTAGCTGGTATGTTATATATTATAATAGAGAAAGTAGATCTAGCTGGTCTGTCATAATATTATAGAGAGGATAGATCTAGCTGGTCTGTCATAATATAATAGAGACAGTAGAGCTAGCTGGTCTGTCATAATATTATAGAGAGGATAGATCTAGCTGGTCTGTCATAATATAATAGAGACAGTAGATCTAGCTGGTCTGTCATATTATATAGAGACAGTAGATCTAGCTGGTCTGTCATATTATATAGAGACAGTAGATCTAGCTGGTCTGTCATAATATGAGACAGTAGATCTAGCTGGTATGTTATATATTATAATAGAGACAGTAGATCTAGCTGGTCTGTCATAATATTATAGAGAGGATAGATCTACCCTGTCTGTCAAAATATAATAGAGACAGTATATCTAGCTGGTCTGTCATAATATAATAGAGAATGTAGATCTAGCTGGTCTGTCAAAATATAATAGAGATAGTAGATCTAGCTGGTCTGTCATACTATAATAGAGAGGATAGATCTAGCTGGTGTGTCATATTATAATAGAGACAGTAGATTTAACTGGTCTGTCATAATATAACAGAGACAGTAGATCTAGCTGGTCTATCATAATATAATAGAGACAGATCTAGCTGGACTGTCATAATATAATAGAGACAGTAGATCTACCTGGTCTGTCATATTATAATAGAGACAGTAGATTAGAGCTGGTCTGTCATACTATAATAGAGAGGATAGATCTAGCTGGTCTGTCATAATGTAATAGAGACAGTAGATCTAGCGTGTCTGTCATAATATGAGACAGTAGATCTAGCTGGTATGTTATATATTATAATAGAGACAGTAGATCTAGCTGGTCTGTCATAATATGAGACAGTAGATCTAGCTGGTATGTTATATATTATAATAGAGAGGATAGATCTAGCTGGTCTGTCATAATATAATAGAGACCGTAGATCTAGCTGGTCTGTCATAATATAATAGAGACAGTAGATCTAGCTGGTCTGCCATAATATGAGACAGTAGATCTAGCTGGTATGTTATATATTATAATAGAGACAGTAGATCTAGCTGGTCTGTCATAATATGAGACAGTAGATCTAGCTGGTATGTTATATATTATATTAGAGAGGATAGATCTAGCTGGTCTGTCATAATATAATATAGACAGTAGATCTAGCTGGTCTGTCATAATATAATAGAGACAGTAGATCTAGCTTGTCTGTCATAATATGAGACAGTAGATCTAGCTGGTATGTTATATATTATAATAGAGACAGTAGATCTAGCTGGTCTGTCATAATATAATAGAGACCGTAGATCTAGCTGGTCTGTCATAATATAATAGAGACAGTAGATCTAGCTGGTCTGCCATAATATGAGACAGTAGATCTAGCTGGTATGTTATATATTATAATAGAGACAGTAGATCTAGCTGGTCTGTCATAATATGAGACAGTAGATCTAGCTGGTATGTTATATATTATATTAGAGAGGATAGATCTAGCTGGTCTGTCATAATATAATATAGACAGTAGATCTAGCTGGTCTGTCATAATATAATAGAGACAGTAGATCTAGCTTGTCTGTCATAATATGAGACAGTAGATCTAGCTGGTATGTTATATATTATAATAGAGACAGTAGATCTAGCTGGTCTGTCATAATATGAGACAGTAGATCTAGCTGGTATGTTATATATTATAATAGAGACAGTAGATCTAGCTGGTCTGTCATAATATTATAGAGAGGATAGATCTAGCTGGTCTGTCATAATATAATAGAGACAGTAGATCTAGCTGGTCTGTCATAATATAATGGACACAGTAGATCTAGCTGGTCTGTCATAATATAATAGAGACGTAGATCTACCTGGTCTGTCAAAATATAATAGAGACAGTAGATCTAGCTGGTCTGTCATAATATAATGGAGACAGTAGATCTAGCTGGTCTGTCATATTATATAGAGATAGTAGATCTAGCTGGTCTGTCATAATATGAGACAGTAGATCTAGCTGGTATGTTATATATTATAATAGAGACAGTAGATCTAGCTGGTCTGTCATAATATTATAGAGAGGATAGATCTACCCTGTCTGTCAAAATATAATAGAGACAGTATATCTAGCTGGTCTGTCATAATATAATAGAGAATGTAGATCTAGCTGGTCTGTCAAAATATAATAGAGATAGTAGATCTAGCTGGTCTGTCATACTATAATAGAGAGGATAGATCTAGCTGGTGTGTCATATTATAATAGAGACAGTAGATTTAACTGGTCTGTCATAATATAACAGAGACAGTAGATCTAGCTGGTCTATCATAATATAATAGAGACAGATCTAGCTGGACTGTCATAATATAATAGAGACAGTAGATCTACCTGGTCAATCATATTATAATAGAGACAGTAGATCAAGCTGGTCTGTCATACTATAATAGAGAGGATAGATCTAGCTGGTCTGTCATAATGTAATAGAGACAGTAGATCTAGCTGGTCTGTCATAATATGAGAGAGTAGATCTAGCTGGTATGTTATATATTATAATAGAGACAGTAGATCTAGCTGGTCTGTCATAATATGAGACAGTAGATCTAGCTGGTATGTTATATATTATAATAGAGACAGTAGATCTTGCTGGTCTGTCATAATATGAGACAGTAGATCAAGCTGGTCTGTCATACTATAATAGAGAGGATAGATCTAGCTGGTCTGTCATAATGTAATAGAGACAGTAGATCTAGCTGGTCTGTCATAATATGAGAGAGTAGATCTAGCTGGTATGTTATATATTATAATAGAGACAGTAGATCTAGCTGGTCTGTCATAATATGAGACAGTAGATCTAGCTGGTATGTTATATATTATAATAGAGACAGTAGATCTAGCTGGTCTGTCATAATATTATAGAGAGGATAGATCTAGCTGGTCTGTCATAATATAATAGAGACAGTAGATCTAGCTGGTCTGTCATAATATAATGGACACAGTAGTTCTAGCTGGTCTGTCATAATATAATAGAGACGTAGATCTACCTGGTCTGTCAAAATATAATAGAGACAGTATATCTAGATGGTCTGTCATAATATAATAGAGACAGTAGATCTAGCTGGTCTGTCAAAATATAATAGAGACAGTATATCTAGCTGGTCTGTCATAATATAATAGAGACAGTAGATCTAGCTGGTCTGTCATAATATAATAGAGACAGTAGATCTACCTGGTCTGTCAGAATATAATAGAGACAGTAGATCTAGCTGCTCTGTCATATTATAATAGAGACAGTAGATCAAGCTGGTCTGTCATACTATAATAGAGACAGTAGATCTAAATGGTCTGTCATAATATGAGACAGTAGATCTAGCTGGTATGTTATATATTATAATAGAGACTGTAGATCTAGATGGTCTGTCATAATATGAGACAGTAGATCTAGCTGGTATGATATATATTATAATAGAGAGGATAGATCTAGCTGCTCTGTCATATTATAATAGAGACAGTAGATCAAGCTGGTCTGTCATACTATTATAGAGAGGATAGATCTAGCTGGTCTGTCATAATATAATAGAGACAGTAGATCTAGCTGGTCTGTCATATTATATAGAGACAGTAGATCTAGCTGGTCTGTCATATTATATAGAGACAGTAGATCTAGCTGGTCTGTCATAATATGAGACAGTAGATCTAGCTGGTATGTTATATATTATAATAGAGACAGTAGATCTAGCTGGTCTGTCATAATATTATAGAGAGGATAGATCTACCCTGTCTGTCAAAATATAATAGAGACAGTATATCTAGCTGGTATGTCATAATATAATAGAGAATGTAGATCTAGCTGGTCTGTCAAAATATAATAGAGATAGTAGATCTAGCTGGTCTGTCATACTATAATAGAGAGGATAGATCTAGCTGGTGTGTCATATTATAATAGAGACAGTAGATTTAACTGGTCTGTCATAATATAACAGAGACAGTAGATCTAGCTGGTCTATCATAATATAATAGAGACAGATCTAGCTGGACTGTCATAATATAATAGAGACAGTAGATCTACCTGGTCTGTCATATTATAATAGAGACAGTAGATTAGAGCTGGTCTGTCATACTATAATAGAGAGGATAGATCTAGCTGGTCTGTCATAATGTAATAGAGACAGTAGATCTAGCGTGTCTGTCATAATATGAGACAGTAGATCTAGCTGGTATGTTATATATTATAATAGAGACAGTAGATCTAGCTGGTCTGTCATAATATGAGACAGTAGATCTAGCTGGTATGTTATATATTATAATAGAGAGGATAGATCTAGCTGGTCTGTCATAATATAATAGAGACCGTAGATCTAGCTGGTCTGTCATAATATAATAGAGACAGTAGATCTAGCTGGTCTGCCATAATATGAGACAGTAGATCTAGCTGGTATGTTATATATTATAATAGAGACAGTAGATCTAGCTGGTCTGTCATAATATGAGACAGTAGATCTAGCTGGTATGTTATATATTATATTAGAGAGGATAGATCTAGCTGGTCTGTCATAATATAATATAGACAGTAGATCTAGCTGGTCTGTCATAATATAATAGAGACAGTAGATCTAGCTTGTCTGTCATAATATGAGACAGTAGATCTAGCTGGTATGTTATATATTATAATAGAGACAGTAGATCTAGCTGGTCTGTCATAATATAATAGAGACCGTAGATCTAGCTGGTCTGTCATAATATAATAGAGACAGTAGATCTAGCTGGTCTGCCATAATATGAGACAGTAGATCTAGCTGGTATGTTATATATTATAATAGAGACAGTAGATCTAGCTGGTCTGTCATAATATGAGACAGTAGATCTAGCTGGTATGTTATATATTATATTAGAGAGGATAGATCTAGCTGGTCTGTCATAATATAATATAG
Organism: Oncorhynchus mykiss; assembly: GCF_013265735.2. Classification (NCBI taxonomy): domain Eukaryota; kingdom Metazoa; phylum Chordata; class Actinopteri; order Salmoniformes; family Salmonidae; genus Oncorhynchus; species Oncorhynchus mykiss. The sequence continues at coordinate 23,124 of NW_023493782.1, forward strand.
ACAGTAGATCTAGCTGGTCTGTCATAATATAATAGAGACAGTAGATCTAGCTTGTCTGTCATAATATGAGACAGTAGATCTAGCTGGTATGTTATATATTATAATAGAGACAGTAGATCTAGCTGGTCTGTCATAATATGAGACAGTAGATCTAGCTGGTATGTTATATATTATAATAGAGACAGTAGATCTAGCTGGTCTGTCATAATATTATAGAGAGGATAGATCTAGCTGGTCTGTCATAATATAATAGAGACAGTAGATCTAGCTGGTCTGTCATAATATAATGGACACAGTAGCTCTAGCTGGTCTGTCATAATATAATAGAGACGTAGATCTACCTGGTCTGTCAAAATATAATAGAGACAGTAGATCTAGCTGGTCTGTCATAATATAATGGAGACAGTAGATCTAGCTGGTCTGTCATATTATATAGAGATAGTAGATCTAGCTGGTCTGTCATAATATGAGACAGTAGATCTAGCTGGTATGTTATATATTATAATAGAGACAGTAGATCTAGCTGGTCTGTCATAATATTATAGAGAGGATAGATCTACCCTGTCTATCATAATATAATAGAGACAGATCTAGCTGGACTGTCATAATATAATAGAGACAGTAGATCTACCTGGTCAATCATATTATAATAGAGACAGTAGATCAAGCTGGTCTGTCATACTATAATAGAGAGGAAAGATCTAGCTGGTCTGTCATAATGTAATAGAGACAGTAGATCTAGCTGGTCTGTCATAATATGAGAGAGTAGATCTAGCTGGTATGTTATATATTATAATAGAGACAGTAGATCTAGCTGGTCTGTCATAATATGAGACAGTAGATCTAGCTGGTATGTTATATATTATAATAGAGACAGTAGATCTTGCTGGTCTGTCATAATATGAGACAGTAGATCAAGCTGGTCTGTCATACTATAATAGAGAGGATAGATCTAGCTGGTCTGTCATAATGTAATAGAGACAGTAGATCTAGCTGGTCTGTCATAATATGAGAGAGTAGATCTAGCTGGTATGTTATATATTATAATAGAGACAGTAGATCTAGCTGGTCTGTCATAATATGAGACAGTAGATCTAGCTGGTATGTTATATATTATAATAGAGACAGTAGATCTAGCTGGTCTGTCATAATATTATAGAGAGGATAGATCTAGCTGGTCTGTCATAATATAATAGAGACAGTAGATCTAGCTGGTCTGTCATAATATAATGGACACAGTAGTTCTAGCTGGTCTGTCATAATATAATAGAGACGTAGATCTACCTGGTCTGTCAAAATATAATAGAGACAGTATATCTAGCTGGTCTGTCATAATATAATAGAGACAGTAGATCTAGATGGTCTGTCATAATATAATAGAGACAGTAGATCTAGCTGGTCTGTCAAAATATAATAGAGACAGTATATCTAGCTGGTCTGTCATAATATAATAGAGACAGTAGATCTAGCTGGTCTGTCATAATATAATAGAGACAGTAGATCTACCTGGTCTGTCAGAATATAATAGAGACAGTAGATCTAGCTGCTCTGTCATATTATAATAGAGACAGTAGATCAAGCTGGTCTGTCATACTATAATAGAGACAGTAGATCTAAATGGTCTGTCATAATATGAGACAGTAGATCTAGCTGGTATGTTATATATTATAATAGAGACTGTAGATCTAGATGGTCTGTCATAATATGAGACAGTAGATCTAGCTGGTATGATATATATTATAATAGAGAGGATAGATCTAGCTGCTCTGTCATATTATAATAGAGACAGTAGATCAAGCTGGTCTGTCATACTATAATAGAGACAGTAGATCTAAATGGTCTGTCATAATATGAGACAGTAGATCTAGCTGGTATGTTATATATTATAATAGAGACGGTAGATCTAGATGGTCTGTCATAATATGAGACAGTAGATCTAGCTGGTATGATATATATTATATTAGAGAGGATAGATCTAGCTGGTCTGTCATAATATAATAGAGACAGTAGATCTAGCTGGTCTGTCATAATATGAGACAGTAGATCTAGCTGGTATGTTATATATTATAATAGAGACAGTAGATCTCGCTGGTCTGTCATAATATGAGACAGTAGATCTAGCTGGTATGTTATATATTATAATAGAGACAGTAGATCTAGCTGGTCTGTCATAATATTATAGAGAGGATAGATCTAGCTGGTCTGTCATAATATAATAGAGACAGTAGCTCTAGCTGGTCTGTCATATTATAATAGAGACAGTAGATCTAGCTGGTCTGTCATAATATAATGGACACAGTAGTTCTAGCTGGTCTGTCATAATATAATAGAGACGTAGATCTACCTGGTCTGTCAAAATATAATAGAGCCAGTATATCTAGCTGGTCTGTCATAATATAATAGAGACAGTAGATCTAGCTGGTCTGTCATAATATATTAGAGACAGTAGATCTAGCTGGTCTGTCAAAATATAATAGAGACAGTATATCTAGCTGGTCTGTCATAATATAATAGAGACAGTAGATCTAGCTGGTCTGTCATAATATAATAGAGACAGTAGATCTAACTGGTCTGTCAGAATATAATAGAGACAGTAGATCTAGCTGCTCTGTCATATTATAATAGAGACAGTAGATCAAGCTGGTCTGTCATACAATAATAGAGACAGTAGATCTAAATGGTCTGTCATAATATGAGACAGTAGATCTAGCTGGTATGTTATATATTATAATAGAGACTGTAGATCTAGATGGTCTGTCATAATATGAGACAGTAGATCTAGCTGGTATGATATATATTATAATAGAGAGGATAGATCTAGCTGGTCTGTCATAATATAATAGAGACAGTAGATCTAGCTGGTCTGTCATAATATAATAGAGACAGTAGATCTAGCTAGTCTGTCATAATATGAGACAGTAGATCTAGCTGGTATGTTATATATTATAATAGAGACAGTAGATCTAGCTGGTCTGTCAAAATATGAGACAGTAGATCTAGCTGGTATGTTATATATTATAATAGAGACAGTAGATCTAGCTGGTCTGTCATAGTATTATAGAGAGGATATATCTAGCTGGTCTGTCATAATATAATAGAGACAGTAGATCTAGCTGGTCTGTCATAATATAAGGGACACAGTAGATCTAGCTGGTCTGTCATAATATAATAGAGACGTAGATCTAACTGGTCTGTCAAAATATAATAGAGACAGTATATCTAGCTGGTCTGTCATAATATAATAGAGACAGTAGATCTAGCTGGTCTGTCAAAATATAATAGAGACAGTATATCTAGCTGGTCTGTCATAATATAATAGAGACAGTAGATCTAGCTGGTCAGTCATACTATAATAGAGAGGATAGATCTAGCTGGTCTGTCATATTATAATAAAGAAAGTAGATCTAGCTGGTCTGTCATAATATAACATAGATCTAGCTGGTCTATCATAATATTATAGAGACAGTAGATCTAGCTGGTCTGTCATAAAATAATAGAGACAGTAGATCTACCTGGTCTGCCATAATATAATAGAGACAGTAGATCTAGCTGCTCTGTCATATTATAATAGATACAGTAGATCAAGCTGTTCTGTCATACTATAATAGAGAGGATAGATCTAGCTGGTCTGTCATAATATCATAGAGACAGTAGATCTAGCTCGTCTGTCATAATATGACACAGTAGATCTAGCTGGTCTGTCATAATATTATAGAGAGTATAGATCTAGCTGGTCTGTCATATTATATAGAGACAGTAGATCTAGCTGGTATGTTATAATATTATAGAGAGGATAGATCTAGCTGGTCTTTCTTAATATAATAGAGATAGTAGATCTAGCTGGTCTGTCATAATATAATGGACACAGTAGATCTAGCTGGTCTGTCATAATATAATAGAGACGTAGATCTACCTGGTCTGTCAAAATATAATAGAGACAGCAGATCTAGCTGGTCTGTCATAATATAATAGAGACAGTAGATCTAGCTGTTCTGTCATATTATAATAGAGACAGTAGATCTAACTGGTCTGTCATAATATAATAGAGACAGTAGATCTAGCTGGTCTGTCATAATATAATAGAGACAGAAGATCTAGCTGGTCTGTCATAATATCATAGAGACAGTAGATCTAGCTGGTCTGTCATAATATAATAGAGACAGTAGATCTAGCTGGTCTGTCATAATATAATGGAGACAGTAGATCTAGCTGGTCTGTCATATTATATAGAGACAGTAGATCTAGCTGGTCTGTCATAATATAATGGAGACAGTAGATCTAGCTGGTCTGTCATAATATAATAGAGACGTAGATCTACCTGGTCTGTCAAAATATAATAGAGACAGTAGATCTAGCTGGTCTGTCATAATATAACGGACACAGTAGATCTAGCTGTTCTGTCATAATATAATAGAGACAGTAGATCTAGCTGGTCTGTCATAATATAATAGAGACAGTAGATCTAGCTGGTCTGTCATAATATAATAGAGACAGTAGATCTAGCTCGTCTGTCAAAATATAATAGAGACAGTATATCTAGCTGGTCTTTCATAATATAATAGAGACAGTAGATCTAGCTGGTCTGTCATAATATAATAGATACAGTAGATCTACCTGGTCTGTCATAATATAATAGAGACAATAGATCTAGCTGGTCTGTCATAATATAATATAGACAGTAGATCTAGCTGGTCTGTTATAATATTATAGAGACAGTAGATCTAGCTGGTCTGTCATAATATAATAGAGACGTAGATGTAGCTGGTCTGTCATAATATAATAGAGACAGTAGATCTAGCTGGTCTGTTATATACTATAATAGAGACAGTAGATCTAGCTGGTCTGTCATACTATAATTTAGAGGATAGATCTAGCTGGTCTGTCATAATATAATCGAGACAGTAGATCTAGCTTGTCTGTCATATTATAATAGAGACAGTAGATCTATCTGGTCTGTCATATTATAATAGAGACAGTAGATCTAGCTGGTCTGTCATAATATAATAGAGACAGTAGATCTACCTGGTCTGTCATAATATAATAGAGACAGTAGATCTAGCTGCTCTGTCATATTATAATAGAGACAGTAGATCAAGCTGGTCTGTCATACTATAATAGAGAGGATAGATCTAGCTGGTCTGTCATAATATAATAGAGACAATAGATCTATCTGGTCTGTCATAATATGAGACAGTAGATCTAGCTGGTATGTTATATATTATAATAAAGACAGTAGATCTAGCTGGTCTGTCATAATATGAGACAGTAGATCTAGCTGGTATGTTATATATTATAATAGAGAGGATAGATCTAGCTTGTCTGTCATATTATCATAGAGACAGTAGATCTATCTGGTCTGTCATATTATAATAGAGACAGTAGATCTAGCTGGTCTGTCATAATATATTAGAGACAGTAGATCTAGCTGGTCTGTCAAAATATAATAGAGACAGTAGATCTAGCTGGTCTATCATAATATAATAGAGCCATAGAGACAGTATATCTAGCTGGTCTGTCATAATATAATAGAGACAGCAGATCTAGCTGGTCTGTCATAATATCATAGAGACAGTAGATTTAGCTGGTCTGTCATAATATTAGACAGTAGATCTAGCTAGTCTGGTATAATATTATAGAGACAGTAGATCTAGCTGGTCTGTCATATTATAATAGAGACAGCAGATCTAGCTGGTCTGTCATAATATGAGACAGTAGATCTAGCTGGTATGTTATATATTATAATAAAGACAGAAGATCTAGCTGGTCTGTCATAATATGAGACAGTAGATCTACCTGGTCTGTCATAATATAATAGAGACAGTAGATCTAGCTGCTCTGTCATATTATAATAGAGACAGAAGATCAAGCTGGTCTGTCATACTATAATAGAGAGGATAGATCTAGCTGGTCTGTCATAATATAATAGAGACAATAGATCTAGCTGGTCTGTCATAATATGAGACAGTAGATCTAGCTGGTATGTTATATATTATAATAAAGACAGAAGATCTAGCTGGTCTGTCATAATATGAGACAGTAGATCTAGCTGGTATGTTATATATTATAATAGAGAGGTTAGATCTAGCTGGTCTGTCATATTATAATAGAGACAGTAGATCTAGCTGGTCTGTCATAATATAATAGAGATAGTAGATCAAGCTGGTCTGTCATAATATAATCAAGACAGTAGATCTAGCAGGTCTGTCATAATATAATAGACACAGTAGATCTAGCTGGTCTGTCATAATTTAATAGAGACAATAGATCTAGCTGGTCTGTCATAATATAATACAGACAGTAGATCTAGCTGGTCTGTTATAATATTATAGAGACAGTAGATCTAGCTGGTCTGTCATAATATAATAGAGACGTAGATCTAGCTGGTCTGTCATAATATAATAGAGACAGTAGATCTAGCTCGTCTGTCAAAATATAATAGAGACAGTAGATCTACCTGGTCTGTCATAATATAATAGAGGCAGTAGATCTAGCTGCTCTGTCATATTATAATAGAGACATTAGATCAAGCTGGTCTGTCATACTATAATAGAGAGGATAGATCTAGCTGGTCTGTCATAATATAATAGAGACAGTAGATCTAGCTGGTCTGTCATAATATAATAGAGACGTAGATCTACCTGGTCTGTCAAAATATAATAGAGACAGTATATCTAGCTGGTCTGTCGTAATATAATATAGACAGTAGATCTAGCTGGTCTGTCAAAATATAATAGAGACAGTAGGTCTAGCTGGTCTGTCATAACATAAGAGAGACAGTAGATCTACCTGGTCTGTCATAATATAATAGAGACAGTGGATCTAGCTGCTCTGTCATATTATAATAGAGACAGAAGATCAAGCTGGTCTGTCATACTATAATAGAGAGGATAGATCTAGCTGGTCTGTCATAATATAATAGAGACAATAGATCTAGCTGGTCTGTCATAATATGAGACAGTAGATCTAGCTGGTATGTTATATATTATAATAAAGACAGAAGATCTAGCTGGTCTGTCATAATATGAGACAGTAGATCTAGCTGGTATGTTATATATTATAATAGAGAGGTTATATCTAGCTGGTCTGTCATATTATAATAGAGACAGTAGATCTAGCTGGTCTGTCATAATATAATAGAGATAGTAGATCAAGCTGGTCTGTCATAATATAATCAAGACAGTAGATCTAGCAGGTCTGTCATAATATAATAGACACAGTAGATCTAGCTGGTCTGTCATAATTTAATAGAGGCAATAGATCTAGCTGGTCTGTCATAATATAATACAGACAGTAGATCTAGCTGGTCTGTTATAATATTATAGAGACAGTAGATCTAGCTGGTCTGTCATAATATAATAGAGACGTAGATCTAGCTGGTCTGTCATAATATAATAGAGACAGTAGATCTAGCTGGTCTGTTATTTACTATAATAGAGATAGTAGATCTAGCTGGTCTGTCATACTATAATATAGAGGATAGATCTAGCTGGTCTGTCATAATATAATCGAGACAGTAGATCTAGCTTGTCTGTCATATTATAATAGAGACAGTAGATCTATCTGGTCTGTCATATTATAATAGAGACAGTAGATCTAGCTGGTCTGTCATAATATAATAGAGACAGTAGATCTAGCTGGTCTGTCAAAATATAATAGAGACAGTAGATCTAGCTGGTCTATCATAATATAATAGAGCCATAGAGACAGTAGATCTAGCTGGTCTGTCATAATATAATAGAGACAGCAGATCTAGCTGGTCTGTCATAATATCATAGAGACAGTAGATTTAGCTGGTCTGTCATAATATTAGACAGTAGATCTAGCTAGTCTGGTATAATATTATAGAGACAGTAGATCTAGCTGGTCTGTCATAATATAATAGAGACAGCAGATCTAGCTGGTCTGTCATAATATAATAGAGAGGATAGATCTAGCTGGTCTGTCATAATATAATAGAGACAATAGATCTAGCTGGTCTGTCATAATATGAGACAGTAGATCTAGCTGGTATGTTATATATTATAATAAAGACAGTAGATCTAGCTGGTCTGTCATAATATGAGACAGTAGATCTAGCTGGTATGTTATATATTATAATAGAGAGGATAGATCTAGCTTGTCTGTCATATTATCATAGAGACAGTAGATCTATCTGGTCTGTCATATTATAATAGAGACAGTAGATCTAGCTGGTCTGTCATAATATATTAGAGACAGTAGATCTAGCTGGTCTGTCAAAATATAATAGAGACAGTAGATCTAGCTGGTCTATCATAATATAATAGAGCCATAGAGACAGTATATCTAGCTGGTCTGTCATAATATAATAGAGACAGCAGATCTAGCTGGTCTGTCATAATATCATAGAGACAGTAGATTTAGCTGGTCTGTCATAATATTAGACAGTAGATCTAGCTAGTCTGGTATAATATTATAGAGACAGTAGATCTAGCTGGTCTGTCATAATATAATAGAGACAGCAGATCTAGCTGGTCTGTCATAATATAATAGAGAGGATAGATCTAGCTGGTCTGTCATAATATAATAGAGACAATAGATCTAGCTGGTCTGTCATAATATGAGACAGTAGATCTAGCTGGTATGTTATATATTATAATAAAGACAGTAGATCTAGCTGGTCTGTCATAATATGAGACAGTAGATCTAGCTGGTATGTTATATATTATAATAGAGAGGATAGATCTAGCTTGTCTGTCATATTATCATAGAGACAGTAGATCTATCTGGTCTGTCATATTATAATAGAGACAGTAGATCTAGCTGGTCTGTCATAATATATTAGAGACAGTAGATCTAGCTGGTCTGTCAAAATATAATAGAGACAGTAGATCTAGCTGGTCTATCATAATATAATAGAGCCATAGAGACAGTATATCTAGCTGGTCTGTCATAATATAATAGAGACAGCAGATCTAGCTGGTCTGTCATAATATCATAGAGACAGTAGATTTAGCTGGTCTGTCATAATATTAGACAGTAGATCTAGCTAGTCTGGTATAATATTATAGAGACAGTAGATCTAGCTGGTCTGTCATAATATAATAGAGACAGCAGATCTAGCTGGTCTGTCATAATATGAGACAGTAGATCTAGCTGGTATGTTATATATTATAATAAAGACAGAAGATCTAGCTGGTCTGTCATATTATCATAGAGACAGTAGATCTATCTGGTCTGTCATATTATAATAGAGACAGTAGATCTAGCTGGTCTGTCATAATATATTAGAGACAGTAGATCTAGCTGGTCTGTCAAAATATAATAGAGACAGTAGATCTAGCTGGTCTATCATAATATAATAGAGCCATAGAGACAGTATATCTAGCTGGTCTGTCATAATATAATAGAGACAGCAGATCTAGGTGGTCTGTCATAATATCATAGAGACAGTAGATTTAGCTGGTCTGTCATAATATTAGACAGTAGATCTAGCTAGTCTGGTATAATATTATAGAGACAGTAGATCTAGCTGGTCTGTCATAATATAATAGAGACAGCAGATCTAGCTGGTCTGTCATAATATGAGACAGTAGATCTAGCTGGTATGTTATATATTATAATAAAGACAGAAGATCTAGCTGGTCTGTCATAATATGAGACAGTAGATCTACCTGGTCTGTCATAATATAATAGAGACAGTAGATCTAGCTGCTCTGTCATATTATAATAGAGACAGTAGATCAAGCTGGTCTGTCATACTATAATAGAGAGGATAGATCTAGCTGGTCTGTCATAATATAATAGAGACAATAGATCTAGCTGGTCTGTCATAATATGAGACAGTAGATCTAGCTGGTATGTTATATATTATAATAAAGACAGAAGATCTAGCTGGTCTGTCATAATATGAGACAGTAGATCTAGCTGGTATGTTATATATTATAATAGAGAGGTTAGATCTAGCTGGTCTGTCATATTATAATAGAGACAGTAGATCTAGCTGGTCTGTCATAATATAATAGAGATAGTAGATCAAGCTGGTCTGTCATAATATAATCAAGACAGTAGATCTAGCAGGTCTGTCATAATATAATAGACACAGTAGATCTAGCTGGTCTGTCATAATTTAATAGAGACAATAGATCTAGCTGGTCTGTCATAATATAATACAGACAGTAGATCTAGCTGGTCTGTTATAATATTATAGAGACAGTAGATCTAGCTGGTCTGTCATAATATAATAGAGACGTAGATCTAGCTGGTCTGTCATAATATAATAGAGACAGTAGATCTAGCTCGTCTGTCAAAATATAATAGAGACAGTATATCTAGCTGGTCTTTCATAATATAATAGAGACAGTAGATCTAGCTGGTCTGTCATAATATAATAGAGACAGTAGATCTACCTGGTCTGTCATAATATAATAGAGGCAGTAGATCTAGCTGCTCTGTCATATTATAATAGAGACATTAGATCAAGCTGGTCTGTCATACTATAATAGAGAGGATAGATCTAGCTTGTCTGTCATAATGTAAAAGAGACAGTAGATCTAGCTGGTCTGTCATAATATGAGACAGTAGATCTAGCTGGTATGTTATATATTATAATAGAGACTGTAGATCTAGATTGTCTGTCATAATATGAGACAGTAGATCTAGCTGGTATGTTATATATTATAATAGAGACAGTAGATGTAGCTGGTCTGTCATAATATTATAGAGAGGATAGATCTAGCTGGTCTGTCATAATATAATAGAGACAGTAGATCTAGCTGGTCTGTCATAATATAATAGAGACGTAGATCTACCTGGTCTGTCAAAATATAATAGAGACAGTATATCTAGCTGGTCTGTCGTAATATAATATAGACAGTAGATCTAGCTGGTCTGTCAAAATATAATAGAGACAGTAGGTCTAGCTTGTCTGTCATAACATAAGAGAGACAGTAGATCTACCTGGTCTGTCATAATATAATAGAGACAGTAGATCTAGCTGCTCTGTCATATTATAATAGAGACAGAAGATCAAGCTGGTCTGTCATACTATAATAGAGAGGATAGATCTAGCTGGTCTGTCATAATATAATAGAGACAATAGATCTAGCTGGTCTGTCATAATATGAGACAGTAGATCTAGCTGGTATGTTATATATTATAATAGAGAGGTTAGATCTAGCTGGTCTGTCATATTATAATAGAGACAGTAGATCTAGCTGGTCTGTCATAATATAATAGAGATAGTAGATCAAGCTGGTCTGTCATAATATTATAGAGACAGTAGATCTAGCTGGTCTGTCAAAATATAATAGAGACGTAGATCTAGCTGGTCTGTCATAATATAATAGAGACAGTAGATCTAGCTGGTCTGTTATTTACTATAATAGAGACAGTAGATCTAGCTGGTCTGTCATACTATAATATAGAGGATAGATCTAGCTGGTCTGTCATAGTATAATCAAGACAGTAGATCTAGCAGGTCTGTCATAATATAATAGACACAGTAGATCTAGCTGGTCTGTCATAATTTAATAGAGACAATAGACCTAGCTGGTCTGTCATAATATAATACAGACAGTAGATCTAGCTGGTCTGTTATAATATTATAGAGACAGTAGATCTAGCTGCTCTGTCATATTATAATAGAGACAGAAGATCAAGCTGGTCTGTCATACTATAATAGAGAGGATAGATCTAGCTGGTCTGTCATAATATAATAGAGACAATAGATCTAGCTGGTCTGTCATAATATGAGACAGTAGATCTAGCTGGTATGTTATATATTATAATAAAGACAGAAGATCTAGCTGGTCTGTCATAATATGAGACAGTAGATATAGCTGGTATGTTATATATTATAATAGAGAGGTTAGATCTAGCTGGTCTGTCATATTATAATAGAGACAGTAGATCTAGCTGGTCTGTCATAATATAATAGAGATAGTAGATCAAGCTGGTCTGTCATAATATAATCAAGACAGTAGATCTAGCAGGTCTGTCATAATATAATAGACACAGTAGATCTAGCTGGTCTGTCATAATTTAATAGAGACAATAGATCTAGCTGGTCTGTCATAATATAATACAGACAGTAGATCTAGCTGGTCTGTTATAATATTATAGAGACAGTAGATCTAGCTGGTCTGTCATAATATTATAGAGAGGATAGATCTAGCTGGTCTGTCATAATATAATAGAGACAGTAGATCTAGCTGGTCTGTCATAATATAATAGAGACGTAGATCTACCTGGTCTGTCAAAATATAATAGAGACAGTATATCTAGCTGGTCTGTCGTAATATAATATAGACAGTAGATCTAGCTGGTCTGTCAAAATATAATAGAGACAGTAGGTCTAGCTTGTCTGTCATAACATAAGAGAGACAGTAGATCTACCTGGTCTGTCATAATATAATAGAGACAGTAGATCTAGCTGCTCTGTCATATTATAATAGAGACAGAAGATCAAGCTGGTCTGTCATACTATAATAGAGAGGATAGATCTAGCTGGTCTGTCATAATATAATAGAGACAATAGATCTAGCTGGTCTGTCATAATATGAGACAGTAGATCTAGCTGGTATGTTATATATTATAATAGAGAGGTTAGATCTAGCTGGTCTGTCATATTATAATAGAGACAGTAGATCTAGCTGGTCTGTCATAATATAATAGAGATAGTAGATCAAGCTGGTCTGTCATAATATTATAGAGACAGTAGATCTAGCTGGTCTGTCAAAATATAATAGAGACGTAGATCTAGCTGGTCTGTCATAATATAATAGAGACAGTAGATCTAGCTGGTCTGTTATTTACTATAATAGAGACAGTAGATCTAGCTGGTCTGTCATACTATAATATAGAGGATAGATCTAGCTGGTCTGTCATAGTATAATCAAGACAGTAGATCTAGCAGGTCTGTCATAATATAATAGACACAGTAGATCTAGCTGGTCTGTCATAATTTAATAGAGACAATAGATCTAGCTGGTCTGTCATAATATAATACAGACAGTAGATCTAGCTGGTCTGTTATAATATTATAGAGACAGTAGATCTAGCTGCTCTGTCATATTATAATAGAGACAGAAGATCAAGCTGGTCTGTCATACTATAATAGAGAGGATAGATCTAGCTGGTCTGTCATAATATAATAGAGACAATAGATCTAGCTGGTCTGTCATAATATGAGACAGTAGATCTAGCTGGTATGTTATATATTATAATAAAGACAGAAGATCTAGCTGGTCTGTCATAATATGAGACAGTAGATATAGCTGGTATGTTATATATTATAATAGAGAGGTTAGATCTAGCTGGTCTGTCATATTATAATAGAGACAGTAGATCTAGCTGGTCTGTCATAATATAATAGAGATAGTAGATCAAGCTGGTCTGTCATAATATAAACAAGACAGTAGATCTAGCAGGTCTGTCATAATATAATAGACACAGTAGATCTAGCTGGTCTGTCATAATTTAATAGAGACAATAGATCTAGCTGGTCTGTCATAATATAATACAGACAGTAGATCTAGCTGGTCTGTTATAATATTATAGAGACAGTAGATCTAGCTGGTCTGTCATAATATAATAGAGACGTAGATCTAGCTGGTCTGTCATAATATAATAGAGACAGTAGATCTAGCTCGTCTGTCAAAATATAATAGAGACAGTATATCTAGCTGGTCTTTCATAATATAATAGAGACAGTAGATCTAGCTGGTCTGTCATAATATAATAGAGACAGTAGATCTACCTGGTCTGTCATAATATAATAGAGGCAGTAGATCTAGCTGCTCTGTCATATTATAATAGAGACATTAGATCAAGCTGGTCTGTCATACTATAATAGAGAGGATAGATCTAGCTTGTCTGTCATAATGTAAAAGAGACAGTAGATCTAGCTGGTCTGTCATAATATGAGACAGTAGATCTAGCTGGTATGTTATATATTATAATAGAGACTGTAGATCTAGATTGTCTGTCATAATATGAGACAGTAGATCTAGCTGGTATGTTATATATTATAATAGAGACAGTAGATGTAGCTGGTCTGTCATAATATTATAGAGAGGATAGATCTAGCTGGTCTGTCATAATATAATAGAGACAGTAGATCTAGCTGGTCTGTCATAATATAATAGAGACGTAGATCTACCTGGTCTGTCAAAATATAATAGAGACAGTATATCTAGCTGGTCTGTCGTAATATAATATAGACAGTAGATCTAGCTGGTCTGTCAAAATATAATAGAGACAGTAGGTCTAGCTTGTCTGTCATAACATAAGAGAGACAGTAGATCTACCTGGTCTGTCATAATATAATAGAGACAGTAGATCTAGCTGCTCTGTCATATTATAATAGAGACAGAAGATCAAGCTGGTCTGTCATACTATAATAGAGAGGATAGATCTAGCTGGTCTGTCATAATATAATAGAGACAATAGATCTAGCTGGTCTGTCATAATATGAGACAGTAGATCTAGCTGGTATGTTATATATTATAATAAAGACAGAAGATCTAGCTGGTCTGTCATAATATGAGACAGTAGATCTAGCTGGTATGTTATATATTATAATAGAGAGGTTAGATCTAGCTGGTCTGTCATATTATAATAGAGACAGTAGATCTAGCTGGTCTGTCATAATATAATAGAGATAGTAGATCAAGCTGGTCTGTCATAATATTATAGAGACAGTAGATCTAGCTGGTCTGTCAAAATATAATAGAGACGTAGATCTAGCTGGTCTGTCATAATATAATAGAGACAGTAGATCTAGCTGGTCTGTTATTTACTATAATAGAGACAGTAGATCTAGCTGGTCTGTCATACTATAATATAGAGGATAGATCTAGCTGGTCTGTCATAGTATAATCAAGACAGTAGATCTAGCAGGTCTGTCATAATATAATAGACACAGTAGATCTAGCTGGTCTGTCATAATTTAATAGAGACAATAGATCTAGCTGGTCTGTCATAATATAATACAGACAGTAGATCTAGCTGGTCTGTTATAATATTATAGAGACAGTAGATCTAGCTGGTCTGTCATAATATAATAGAGACGTAGATCTAGCTGGTCTGTCATAATATAATAGAGACAGTAGATCTAGCTGGTCTGTTATTTACTATAATAGAGACAGTAGATCTAGCTGGTCTGTCATACTATAATATAGAGGATAGATCTAGCTGGTCTGTCATAATATAATCGAGACAGTAGATCTAGCTTGTCTGTCATATTATAATAGAGACAGTAGATCTATCTGGTCTGTCATATTATAATAGAGACAGTAGATCTAGCTGGTCTGTCATAATATAATAGAGACAGTAGATCTAGCTGGTCTGTCAAAATATAATAGAGACAGTAGATCTAGCTGGTCTATCATAATATAATAGAGCCATAGAGACAGTAGATCTAGCTGGTCTGTCATAATATAATAGAGACAGCAGATCTAGCTGGTCTGTCATAATATCATAGAGACAGTAGATTTAGCTGGTCTGTCATAATATTAGACAGTAGATCTAGCTAGTCTGGTATAATATTATAGAGACAGTAGATCTAGCTGGTCTGTCATAATATAATAGAGACAGCAGATCTAGCTGGTCTGTCATAATATAATAGAGACAGCAGATCTTCTGTAACGACTAATAGACAGTCGACTTCTGTAACCGTAATAGCCTTGGTTTCATGCATGTTAACATTAGAAGCCTCCTCCCTAAGTTTGTTCTATTCACTGCTTTAGCACACTCTGCCAACCCGGATGTTCTAGCTGTGTCTGAATCCTGGCTTAGGAAGACCACCAAAAATTCAGACATTTTAATTCCAAACTACAACATTTTCAGACAAGATAGAACTGCCAAAGGGGGCGGTGTTGCAATTTACTGCAAAGATAGCCTGCAGAGTTCTGTCCTACTATCCAGGTCTGTACCCAAACAATTTGAACTTCTACTTTTAAAAATCCACCTTTCTAAAAACAAGTCTCTCACCGTTGCCGCCTGCTATAGACCACCCTCTGCCCCCAGCTGTGCTCTGGACACCATATGTGAACTGATTGCCCCCCATCTATCTTCAGAGCTCGTGCTGCTAGGCGACCTAAACTGGAACATGCTTAACACCCCAGCCATCCTACAATCTAAACTTGATGCCCTCAATCTCACACAAATTATCAATGAACCTACCAGGTACCTCCCCAAAGTCTTAAACACGGGCACCCTCTTAGATATCATCCTAACCAACTTCCCCTCTAAATACACCTCTGCTGTCTTCAACCAAGATCTCAGCGATCACTGCCTCATTGCCTGCATCCGTAATGGGTCAGCGGTCAAACGACCTCCTCTCATCACTGTAAAACGCTCCCTGAAACACTTCAGCGAGCAGGCCTTTCTAATCGACCTGGCCGGGGTATCCTGGAAGGATATTGACCTCATCCCGTCAGTAGAGGATGCCTGGATATTTTTTAAAAATGCCTTCCTAACCATCTTAAATAAACATGCCCCATTCAAGAAATTTAGAACCAGGAACAGATATAGCCCTTGGTTCTCCCCAGACCTGACTGCCCTTAATCAACACAAAAACGTCCTATGGCGTTCTGCATTAGCATCGAACAGCCCCCGTGATATGCAGCTGTTCAGGGAAGCTAGAAACCATTATACACAGGCAGTTAGAAAAGCCAAGGCTAGCTTTTTCAAGCAGAAATTTGCTTCTTGCAACACTAACTCAAAAAAGTTCTGGGACACTGTAAAGTCCATGGAGAATAAGAACACCTCCTCCCAGCTGCCCAGTGCACTGAAGATAGGAAACACTGTCACCACTGATAAATCCACCATAATTGAAAATTTCAATAAGCATTTTTCTACTGCTGGCCATGCTTTCCACCTGGCTACTCCTACCCCTGTCAACAGCACTGCACCCCCAACAGCAACTCGCCCAAGCCTTCCCCATTTCTCCTTCTCCCAAATCCATTCAGCTGATGTTCTGAAAGAGCTGCAAAATCTGGACCCCTACAAATCAGCCGGGCTAGACAATCTGGACCCTTTCTTTCTAAAATTATCTGCCGAAATTGTTGCCACCCCTATTACTAGCCTGTTCAACCTCTCTTTCGTGTCGTCTGAGATTCCCAAAGATTGGAAAGCAGCTGCGGTCATCCCCCTCTTCAAAGGGGGGGACACTCTTGACCCAAACTGCTACAGACCTATATCTATCCTACCATGCCTTTCTAAGGTCTTCGAAAGCCAAGTCAACAAACAGATTACCGACCATTTTGAATCTCACCATACCTTCTCTGCTATGCAATCTGGTTTCAGAGCTGGTCATGGGTGCACCTCAGCCACGCTCAAGGTCCTAAACGATATCTTAACCGCCATCGATAAGAAACATTACTGTGCAGCCGTATTCATTGATCTGGCCAAGGCTTTCGACTCTGTCAATCACCACATCCTCATCGGCAGACTCAACAGCCTTGGTTTCTCAAATGATTGCCTCGCCTGGTTCACCAACTACTTCTCTGATAGAGTTCAGTGTGTCAAATCTGAGGGTCTGTTGTCCGGACCTCTGGCAGTCTCTATGGGGGTGCCACAGGGTTCAATTCTTGGACCGACTCTCTTCTCTGTATACATCAATGAGGTCGCTCTTGCTGCTGGTGAGTCTCTGATCCACCTCTACGCAGACGACACCATTCTGTATACTTCCGGCCCTTCTTTGGACACTGTGTTAACAACCCTCCAGGCAAGCTTCAATGCCATACAACTCTCCTTCCGTGGCCTCCAACTGCTCTTAAATACAAGTAAAACTAAATGCATGCTCTTCAACCGATCACTACCTGCACCTACCCGCCTGTCCAACATCACTACTCTGGACGGCTCTGACTTAGAATACGTGGACAACTACAAATACTTAGGTGTCTGGTTAGACTGTAAACTCTCCTTCCAGACCCATATCAAACATCTCCAATCCAAAGTTAAATCTAGAATTGGCTTCCTATTTCGCAACAAAGCATCCTTCACTCATGCTGCCAAACATACCCTTGTAAAACTGACCATCCTACCAATCCTCGACTTTGGCGATGTAATTTACAAAATAGCCTCCAATACCCTACTCAACAAACTGGATGCAGTCTATCACAGTGCAATCCGTTTTGTCACCAAAGCCCCATACACTACCCACCATTGCGACCTGTACGCTCTCGTTGGCTGGCCCTCGCTTCATACTCGTCGCCAAACCCACTGGCTCCATGTCATCTACAAGACCCTGCTAGGTAAAGTCCCCCCTTATCTCAGCTCGCTGGTCACCATAGCATCTCCCACCTGTAGCACACGCTCCAGCAGGTATATCTCTCTAGTCACCCCCAAAACCAATTCTTTCTTTGGCCGCCTCTCTTTCCAGTTCTCTGCTGCCAATGACTGGAACGAACTACAAAAATCTCTGAAACTGGAAACACTTATCTCCCTCACTAGCTTTAAGCACCAACTGTCAGAGCAGCTCACAGATTACTGCACCTGTACATAGCCCACATATAATTTAGCCCTATCAACTACCTCTTTCCCAACTGTATTTAATTAATTTATTTATTTTGCTCCTTTGCACCCCATTATTTGTATTTCTACTTTGCACATTCTTCCATTGCAAAACTACCATTCCAGTGTTTTACTTTCTATATTGTATTTACCTTGCCACCAAGGCCTTTTTTTGCCTTTACCTCCCTTCTCACCTCATTTGCTCACATTGTATATAGACTTGTTTATACTTTATTATTGACTGTATGTTTGTTTTACTCCATGTGTAACTCTGTGTTGTTGTATCTGTCGAACTGCTTTGCTTTATCTTGGCCAGGTCGCAATTGTAAATGAGAACTTGTTCTCAACTTGCCTACCTGGTTAAATAAAGGTAAAATAAATAAATAAAATAAAATCTAGCTGGTCTTTCATAATATAATTGAGACAGTAGATCTAGCTGGTCTGTCGTAATATAATATAGACAGTAGATCTAGCTGGTCTGTCAAAATATAATAGAGACAGTAGGTCTAGCTTGTCTGTCATAACATAAGAGAGACAGTAGATCTACCTGGTCTGTCATAATATAATAGAGACAGTAGATCTAGCTGCTCTGTCATATTATAATAGAGACAGAAGATCAAGCTGGTCTGTCATACTATAATAGAGAGGATAGATCTAGCTGGTCTGTCATAATATAATAGAGACAATAGATCTAGCTGGTCTGTCATAATATGAGACAGTAGATCTAGCTGGTATGTTATATATTATAATAGAGAGGTTAGATCTAGCTGGTCTGTCATATTATAATAGAGACAGTAGATCTAGCTGGTCTGTCATAATATAATAGAGATAGTAGATCAAGCTGGTCTGTCATAATATTATAGAGACAGTAGATCTAGCTGGTCTGTCAAAATATAATAGAGACGTAGATCTAGCTGGTCTGTCATAATATAATAGAGACAGTAGATCTAGCTGGTCTGTTATTTACTATAATAGAGACAGTAGATCTAGCTGGTCTGTCATACTATAATATAGAGGATAGATCTAGCTGGTCTGTCATAGTATAATCAAGACAGTAGATCTAGCAGGTCTGTCATAATATAATAGACACAGTAGATCTAGCTGGTCTGTCATAATTTAATAGAGACAATAGACCTAGCTGGTCTGTCATAATATAATACAGACAGTAGATCTAGCTGGTCTGTTATAATATTATAGAGACAGTAGATCTAGCTGCTCTGTCATATTATAATAGAGACAGAAGATCAAGCTGGTCTGTCATACTATAATAGAGAGGATAGATCTAGCTGGTCTGTCATAATATAATAGAGACAATAGATCTAGCTGGTCTGTCATAATATGAGACAGTAGATCTAGCTGGTATGTTATATATTATAATAAAGACAGAAGATCTAGCTGGTCTGTCATAATATGAGACAGTAGATATAGCTGGTATGTTATATATTATAATAGAGAGGTTAGATCTAGCTGGTCTGTCATATTATAATAGAGACAGTAGATCTAGCTGGTCTGTCATAATATAATAGAGATAGTAGATCAAGCTGGTCTGTCATAATATAATCAAGACAGTAGATCTAGCAGGTCTGTCATAATATAATAGACACAGTAGATCTAGCTGGTCTGTCATAATTTAATAGAGACAATAGATCTAGCTGGTCTGTCATAATATAATACAGACAGTAGATCTAGCTGGTCTGTTATAATATTATAGAGACAGTAGATCTAGCTGGTCTGTCATAATATTATAGAGAGGATAGATCTAGCTGGTCTGTCATAATATAATAGAGACAGTAGATCTAGCTGGTCTGTCATAATATAATAGAGACGTAGATCTACCTGGTCTGTCAAAATATAATAGAGACAGTATATCTAGCTGGTCTGTCGTAATATAATATAGACAGTAGATCTAGCTGGTCTGTCAAAATATAATAGAGACAGTAGGTCTAGCTTGTCTGTCATAACATAAGAGAGACAGTAGATCTACCTGGTCTGTCATAATATAATAGAGACAGTAGATCTAGCTGCTCTGTCATATTATAATAGAGACAGAAGATCAAGCTGGTCTGTCATACTATAATAGAGAGGATAGATCTAGCTGGTCTGTCATAATATAATAGAGACAATAGATCTAGCTGGTCTGTCATAATATGAGACAGTAGATCTAGCTGGTATGTTATATATTATAATAGAGAGGTTAGATCTAGCTGGTCTGTCATATTATAATAGAGACAGTAGATCTAGCTGGTCTGTCATAATATAATAGAGATAGTAGATCAAGCTGGTCTGTCATAATATTATAGAGACAGTAGATCTAGCTGGTCTGTCAAAATATAATAGAGACGTAGATCTAGCTGGTCTGTCATAATATAATAGAGACAGTAGATCTAGCTGGTCTGTTATTTACTATAATAGAGACAGTAGATCTAGCTGGTCTGTCATACTATAATATAGAGGATAGATCTAGCTGGTCTGTCATAGTATAATCAAGACAGTAGATCTAGCAGGTCTGTCATAATATAATAGACACAGTAGATCTAGCTGGTCTGTCATAATTTAATAGAGACAATAGATCTAGCTGGTCTGTCATAATATAATACAGACAGTAGATCTAGCTGGTCTGTTATAATATTATAGAGACAGTAGATCTAGCTGCTCTGTCATATTATAATAGAGACAGAAGATCAAGCTGGTCTGTCATACTATAATAGAGAGGATAGATCTAGCTGGTCTGTCATAATATAATAGAGACAATAGATCTAGCTGGTCTGTCATAATATGAGACAGTAGATCTAGCTGGTATGTTATATATTATAATAAAGACAGAAGATCTAGCTGGTCTGTCATAATATGAGACAGTAGATATAGCTGGTATGTTATATATTATAATAGAGAGGTTAGATCTAGCTGGTCTGTCATATTATAATAGAGACAGTAGATCTAGCTGGTCTGTCATAATATAATAGAGATAGTAGATCAAGCTGGTCTGTCATAATATAAACAAGACAGTAGATCTAGCAGGTCTGTCATAATATAATAGACACAGTAGATCTAGCTGGTCTGTCATAATTTAATAGAGACAATAGATCTAGCTGGTCTGTCATAATATAATACAGACAGTAGATCTAGCTGGTCTGTTATAATATTATAGAGACAGTAGATCTAGCTGGTCTGTCATAATATAATAGAGACGTAGATCTAGCTGGTCTGTCATAATATAATAGAGACAGTAGATCTAGCTCGTCTGTCAAAATATAATAGAGACAGTATATCTAGCTGGTCTTTCATAATATAATAGAGACAGTAGATCTAGCTGGTCTGTCATAATATAATAGAGACAGTAGATCTACCTGGTCTGTCATAATATAATAGAGGCAGTAGATCTAGCTGCTCTGTCATATTATAATAGAGACATTAGATCAAGCTGGTCTGTCATACTATAATAGAGAGGATAGATCTAGCTTGTCTGTCATAATGTAAAAGAGACAGTAGATCTAGCTGGTCTGTCATAATATGAGACAGTAGATCTAGCTGGTATGTTATATATTATAATAGAGACTGTAGATCTAGATTGTCTGTCATAATATGAGACAGTAGATCTAGCTGGTATGTTATATATTATAATAGAGACAGTAGATGTAGCTGGTCTGTCATAATATTATAGAGAGGATAGATCTAGCTGGTCTGTCATAATATAATAGAGACAGTAGATCTAGCTGGTCTGTCATAATATAATAGAGACGTAGATCTACCTGGTCTGTCAAAATATAATAGAGACAGTATATCTAGCTGGTCTGTCGTAATATAATATAGACAGTAGATCTAGCTGGTCTGTCAAAATATAATAGAGACAGTAGGTCTAGCTTGTCTGTCATAACATAAGAGAGACAGTAGATCTACCTGGTCTGTCATAATATAATAGAGACAGTAGATCTAGCTGCTCTGTCATATTATAATAGAGACAGAAGATCAAGCTGGTCTGTCATACTATAATAGAGAGGATAGATCTAGCTGGTCTGTCATAATATAATAGAGACAATAGATCTAGCTGGTCTGTCATAATATGAGACAGTAGATCTAGCTGGTATGTTATATATTATAATAAAGACAGAAGATCTAGCTGGTCTGTCATAATATGAGACAGTAGATCTAGCTGGTATGTTATATATTATAATAGAGAGGTTAGATCTAGCTGGTCTGTCATATTATAATAGAGACAGTAGATCTAGCTGGTCTGTCATAATATAATAGAGATAGTAGATCAAGCTGGTCTGTCATAATATTATAGAGACAGTAGATCTAGCTGGTCTGTCAAAATATAATAGAGACGTAGATCTAGCTGGTCTGTCATAATATAATAGAGACAGTAGATCTAGCTGGTCTGTTATTTACTATAATAGAGACAGTAGATCTAGCTGGTCTGTCATACTATAATATAGAGGATAGATCTAGCTGGTCTGTCATAGTATAATCAAGACAGTAGATCTAGCAGGTCTGTCATAATATAATAGACACAGTAGATCTAGCTGGTCTGTCATAATTTAATAGAGACAATAGATCTAGCTGGTCTGTCATAATATAATACAGACAGTAGATCTAGCTGGTCTGTTATAATATTATAGAGACAGTAGATCTAGCTGGTCTGTCATAATATAATAGAGACGTAGATCTAGCTGGTCTGTCATAATATAATAGAGACAGTAGATCTAGCTGGTCTGTTATTTACTATAATAGAGACAGTAGATCTAGCTGGTCTGTCATACTATAATATAGAGGATAGATCTAGCTGGTCTGTCATAATATAATCGAGACAGTAGATCTAGCTTGTCTGTCATATTATAATAGAGACAGTAGATCTATCTGGTCTGTCATATTATAATAGAGACAGTAGATCTAGCTGGTCTGTCATAATATAATAGAGACAGTAGATCTAGCTGGTCTGTCAAAATATAATAGAGACAGTAGATCTAGCTGGTCTATCATAATATAATAGAGCCATAGAGACAGTAGATCTAGCTGGTCTGTCATAATATAATAGAGACAGCAGATCTAGCTGGTCTGTCATAATATCATAGAGACAGTAGATTTAGCTGGTCTGTCATAATATTAGACAGTAGATCTAGCTAGTCTGGTATAATATTATAGAGACAGTAGATCTAGCTGGTCTGTCATAATATAATAGAGACAGCAGATCTAGCTGGTCTGTCATAATATAATAGAGACAGCAGATCTTCTGTAACGACTAATAGACAGTCGACTTCTGTAACCGTAATAGCCTTGGTTTCATGCATGTTAACATTAGAAGCCTCCTCCCTAAGTTTGTTCTATTCACTGCTTTAGCACACTCTGCCAACCCGGATGTTCTAGCTGTGTCTGAATCCTGGCTTAGGAAGACCACCAAAAATTCAGACATTTTAATTCCAAACTACAACATTTTCAGACAAGATAGAACTGCCAAAGGGGGCGGTGTTGCAATTTACTGCAAAGATAGCCTGCAGAGTTCTGTCCTACTATCCAGGTCTGTACCCAAACAATTTGAACTTCTACTTTTAAAAATCCACCTTTCTAAAAACAAGTCTCTCACCGTTGCCGCCTGCTATAGACCACCCTCTGCCCCCAGCTGTGCTCTGGACACCATATGTGAACTGATTGCCCCCCATCTATCTTCAGAGCTCGTGCTGCTAGGCGACCTAAACTGGAACATGCTTAACACCCCAGCCATCCTACAATCTAAACTTGATGCCCTCAATCTCACACAAATTATCAATGAACCTACCAGGTACCTCCCCAAAGTCTTAAACACGGGCACCCTCTTAGATATCATCCTAACCAACTTCCCCTCTAAATACACCTCTGCTGTCTTCAACCAAGATCTCAGCGATCACTGCCTCATTGCCTGCATCCGTAATGGGTCAGCGGTCAAACGACCTCCTCTCATCACTGTAAAACGCTCCCTGAAACACTTCAGCGAGCAGGCCTTTCTAATCGACCTGGCCGGGGTATCCTGGAAGGATATTGACCTCATCCCGTCAGTAGAGGATGCCTGGATATTTTTTAAAAATGCCTTCCTAACCATCTTAAATAAACATGCCCCATTCAAGAAATTTAGAACCAGGAACAGATATAGCCCTTGGTTCTCCCCAGACCTGACTGCCCTTAATCAACACAAAAACGTCCTATGGCGTTCTGCATTAGCATCGAACAGCCCCCGTGATATGCAGCTGTTCAGGGAAGCTAGAAACCATTATACACAGGCAGTTAGAAAAGCCAAGGCTAGCTTTTTCAAGCAGAAATTTGCTTCTTGCAACACTAACTCAAAAAAGTTCTGGGACACTGTAAAGTCCATGGAGAATAAGAACACCTCCTCCCAGCTGCCCAGTGCACTGAAGATAGGAAACACTGTCACCACTGATAAATCCACCATAATTGAAAATTTCAATAAGCATTTTTCTACTGCTGGCCATGCTTTCCACCTGGCTACTCCTACCCCTGTCAACAGCACTGCACCCCCAACAGCAACTCGCCCAAGCCTTCCCCATTTCTCCTTCTCCCAAATCCATTCAGCTGATGTTCTGAAAGAGCTGCAAAATCTGGACCCCTACAAATCAGCCGGGCTAGACAATCTGGACCCTTTCTTTCTAAAATTATCTGCCGAAATTGTTGCCACCCCTATTACTAGCCTGTTCAACCTCTCTTTCGTGTCGTCTGAGATTCCCAAAGATTGGAAAGCAGCTGCGGTCATCCCCCTCTTCAAAGGGGGGGACACTCTTGACCCAAACTGCTACAGACCTATATCTATCCTACCATGCCTTTCTAAGGTCTTCGAAAGCCAAGTCAACAAACAGATTACCGACCATTTTGAATCTCACCATACCTTCTCTGCTATGCAATCTGGTTTCAGAGCTGGTCATGGGTGCACCTCAGCCACGCTCAAGGTCCTAAACGATATCTTAACCGCCATCGATAAGAAACATTACTGTGCAGCCGTATTCATTGATCTGGCCAAGGCTTTCGACTCTGTCAATCACCACATCCTCATCGGCAGACTCAACAGCCTTGGTTTCTCAAATGATTGCCTCGCCTGGTTCACCAACTACTTCTCTGATAGAGTTCAGTGTGTCAAATCTGAGGGTCTGTTGTCCGGACCTCTGGCAGTCTCTATGGGGGTGCCACAGGGTTCAATTCTTGGACCGACTCTCTTCTCTGTATACATCAATGAGGTCGCTCTTGCTGCTGGTGAGTCTCTGATCCACCTCTACGCAGACGACACCATTCTGTATACTTCCGGCCCTTCTTTGGACACTGTGTTAACAACCCTCCAGGCAAGCTTCAATGCCATACAACTCTCCTTCCGTGGCCTCCAACTGCTCTTAAATACAAGTAAAACTAAATGCATGCTCTTCAACCGATCACTACCTGCACCTACCCGCCTGTCCAACATCACTACTCTGGACGGCTCTGACTTAGAATACGTGGACAACTACAAATACTTAGGTGTCTGGTTAGACTGTAAACTCTCCTTCCAGACCCATATCAAACATCTCCAATCCAAAGTTAAATCTAGAATTGGCTTCCTATTTCGCAACAAAGCATCCTTCACTCATGCTGCCAAACATACCCTTGTAAAACTGACCATCCTACCAATCCTCGACTTTGGCGATGTAATTTACAAAATAGCCTCCAATACCCTACTCAACAAACTGGATGCAGTCTATCACAGTGCAATCCGTTTTGTCACCAAAGCCCCATACACTACCCACCATTGCGACCTGTACGCTCTCGTTGGCTGGCCCTCGCTTCATACTCGTCGCCAAACCCACTGGCTCCATGTCATCTACAAGACCCTGCTAGGTAAAGTCCCCCCTTATCTCAGCTCGCTGGTCACCATAGCATCTCCCACCTGTAGCACACGCTCCAGCAGGTATATCTCTCTAGTCACCCCCAAAACCAATTCTTTCTTTGGCCGCCTCTCTTTCCAGTTCTCTGCTGCCAATGACTGGAACGAACTACAAAAATCTCTGAAACTGGAAACACTTATCTCCCTCACTAGCTTTAAGCACCAACTGTCAGAGCAGCTCACAGATTACTGCACCTGTACATAGCCCACATATAATTTAGCCCTATCAACTACCTCTTTCCCAACTGTATTTAATTAATTTATTTATTTTGCTCCTTTGCACCCCATTATTTGTATTTCTACTTTGCACATTCTTCCATTGCAAAACTACCATTCCAGTGTTTTACTTTCTATATTGTATTTACCTTGCCACCAAGGCCTTTTTTTGCCTTTACCTCCCTTCTCACCTCATTTGCTCACATTGTATATAGACTTGTTTATACTTTATTATTGACTGTATGTTTGTTTTACTCCATGTGTAACTCTGTGTTGTTGTATCT
The DNA here is from genome assembly GCF_013265735.2 of Oncorhynchus mykiss. Classification (NCBI taxonomy): domain Eukaryota; kingdom Metazoa; phylum Chordata; class Actinopteri; order Salmoniformes; family Salmonidae; genus Oncorhynchus; species Oncorhynchus mykiss. The sequence continues at coordinate 49,995 of NW_023493782.1, forward strand.
GTCGAACTGCTTTGCTTTATCTTGGCCAGGTCGCAATTGTAAATGAGAACTTGTTCTCAACTTGCCTACCTGGTTAAATAAAGGTAAAATAAATAAATAAAATAAAATCTAGCTGGTCTTTCATAATATAATTGAGACAGTAGATCTAGCTGGTCTGTCATAATATAATAGAGACAGCAGATCTAGATGGTCTGTCATAATATAATAGAGACAGTAGATCTAGCTGGTCTGTTATATACTATAATAGAGACAGTAGATCTAGCTGGTCTGTCATAATATAATATAGAGGATAGATCTAGCTGGTCTGTCATAATATAATCGAGACAGTAGATCTAGCTGGTCTGTCATATTATAATAGAGACAGTAGATCTAGCTGGTCTGTCAAAATATAATAGAGACAGTAGATCTAGCTGGTCTGTCAAAATATAATAGAGACAGTAGATCTAGCTGGTCTGTCATAATATAATAGAGATAGTAGATCAAGCTGGTCTGTCATAATATAATAGAGACAGTAGATCTACCTGGTCTGTCATATTATAATAGAGACAGTAGATCTAGCTGGTCTGTCATAATATGAGACAGTAGATGTAGATGGTCTGTCATAACTTTATAGAGAGTATAGATCTAGCTGGTCTGTCATAATATAATCAAGACAGTAGATCTAGCAGGTCTGTCATAATATAATAGACACAGTAGATCTAGCTGGTCTGTCATAATATAATATAGACAGTAGATCTAGCTGGTCTTTTATAATATTATAGAGACAGTAGATCTAGCTGGTCTGTCATAATATAATAGAGACGTAGATCTAGCTGGTCTGTCATAATATAATAGAGACAGTAGATCTAGCTGGTCTGTTATATACTATAATAGAGACAGTAGATCTAGCTGGTCTGTCATACTATAATTTAGAGGATAGATCTAGCTGGTCTGTCATAATATAATCGAGACAGTAGATCTAGCTTGTCTGTCATATTATAATAGAGACAGTAGATCTATCTGGTCTGTCATATTATAATAGAGACAGTAGATCTAGCTGGTCTGTCATAATATAATAGAGACAGTAGATCTACTTGGTCTGTCATAATATAATAGAGTCAGTAGATCTAGCTGCTCTGTCATATTATAATAGAGACAGTAGATCAAGCTGGTCTGTCATACTATAATAGGGAGGATAGATCTAGCTGGTCTGTCATAATATAATAGAGACAATAGATCTAGCTGGTCTGTCATAATATGAGACAGTAGATCTAGCTGGTATGTTATATATTATAATAAAGACAGTAGATCTAGCTGGTCTGTCATAATATGAGACAGTAGATCTAGCTGGTATGTTATATATTATAATAGAGAGGATAGATCTAGCTTGTCTGTCATATTATAATAGAGACAGTAGATCTATCTGGTCTGTCATATTATAATAGAGACAGTAGATCTAGCTGGTCTGTCATAATATATTAGAGACAGTAGATCTAGCTGGTCTGTCAAAATATAATAGTGACAGTAGATCTAGCTGGTCTATCATAATATAATAGAGCCATAGAGACAGTATATCTAGCTGGTCTGTCATAATATAATAGAGACAGCAGATCTAGCTGGTCTGTCATAATATCATAGAGACAGTAGATTTAGCTGGTCTGTCATAATATTAGACAGTAGATCTAGCTAGTCTGGTATAATATTATAGAGACAGTAGATCTAGCTGGTCTGTCATAATATAATAGAGACAGCAGATCTAGCTGGTCTGTCATAATATAATAGAGACAGCAGATCTAGCTGGTCTTTCATAATATATTTGAGACAGTAGATCTAGCTGGTCTGTCATAATATAATAGAGACAGCAGATCTAGCTGGTCTGTCATAATATAATAGAGACAGTAGATCTAGCTGGTCTGTTATATACTATAATAGAGACAGTAGATCTAGCTGGTCTGTCATAATATAATATAGAGGATAGATCTAGCTGGTCTGTCTTAATATAATCGAGACAGTAGATCTAGCTGGTCTGTCATATTATAATAGAGACAGTAGATCTAGCTCGTCTGTCAAAATATAATAGAGACAGTATATCTAGCTGGTCTTTCATAATATAATAGAGACAGTAGATCTAGCTGGTCTGTCATAATATAATAGAGACAGTAGATCTACCTGGTCTGTCATAATATAATAGAGGCAGTAGATCTAGCTGCTCTGTCATATTATAATAGAGACAGTAGATCAAGCTGGTCTGTCATACTATAATAGAGAGGATAGATCTAGCTTGTCTGTCATAATGTAAAAGAGACAGTAGATCTAGCTGGTCTGTCATAATATGAGACAGTAGATCTAGCTGGTATGTTATATATTATAATAGAGACTGTAGATCTAGATTGTCTGTCATAATATGAGACAGTAGATCTAGCTGGTATGTTATATATTATAATAGAGACAGTAGATGTAGCTGGTCTGTCATAATATAATAGAGACAGTAGATCTAGCTGGTCTGTCATAATGTAAGGGACACAGTAGATCTAGCTGGTCTGTCATAATATAATAGAGACGTAGATCTACCTGGTCTGTCAAAATATAATAGAGACAGTATATCTAGCTGGTCTGTCGTAATATAATATAGACAGTAGATCTAGCTGGTCTGTCATATTATAATAGAGACAGTAGATCTAGCTGGTCTGTCATAATATAATAGAGACAGTAGATCTAGCTGGTCTATCATAATATAATAGAGACAGATCTAGCTGGTCTGTCATAATATAATAGAGACAGTAGATCTACCTGGTCTGTCATAATATAATAGAGACAGTAGATCTAGCTGCTCTGTCATATTATAATAGAGACAGTAGATCAAGCTGCTGGTCTGTCATACTATAATAGAGAGGATAGATCTAGCTGGTCTGTCATAATGTAAGAGAGACAGTAGATCTACCTGGTCTGTCATAATATAATAGAGACAGTAGATCTAGCTGCTCTGTCATATTATAATAGAGACAGAAGATCAAGCTGGTCTGTCACACTATAATAGAGAGGATAGATCTAGCTGGTCTGTCATAATATAATAGAGACAATAGATCTAGCTGGTCTGTCATAATATGAGACAGTAGATCTAGCTGGTATGTTATATATTATAATAAAGACAGAAGATCTAGCTGGTCTGTCATAATATGAGACAGTAGATCTAGCTGGTATGTTATATATTATAATAGAGAGGTTAGATCTAGCTGGTCTGTCATATTATAATAGAGACAGTAGATCTAGCTGGTCTGTCATAATATAATAGAGATAGTAGATCAAGCTGGTCTGTCATAATATAATCAAGACAGTAGATCTAGCAGGTCTGTCATAATATAATAGACACAGTAGATCTAGCTGGTCTGTCATAATTTAATAGAGACAATAGATCTAGCTGGTCTGTCATAATATAATACAGACAGTAGATCTAGCTGGTCTGTTATAATATTATAGAGACAGTAGATCTAGCTGGTCTGTCATAATATAATAGAGACGTAGATCTAGCTGGTCTGTCATAATATAATAGAGACAGTAGATCTAGCTGGTCTGTTATTTACTATAATAGAGACAGTAGATCTAGCTGGTCTGTCATACTATAATAGAGAGGATAGATCTAGCTGGTCTGTCATAATATAATCGAGACAGTAGATCTAGCTTGTCTGTCATATTATAATAGAGACAGTAGATCTATCTGGTCTGTCATATTATAATAGAGACAGTAGATCTAGCTGGTCTGTCATAATATAATAGAGACAGTAGATCTAGCTGGTCTGTCAAAATATAATAGAGACAGTAGATCTAGCTGGTCTATCATAATATAATAGAGCCATATAGACAGTAGATCTAGCTGGTCTGTCATATTATAATAGAGACAGTAGATCTAGCTGGTCTGTCATAATATAATAGAGACAGTAGATCTAGCTGGTCTATCATAATATAATAGAGACAGATCTAGCTGGTCTGTCATAATATAATAGAGACAGTAGATCTACCTGGTCTGTCATAATATAATAGAGACAGTAGATCTAGCTGCTCTGTCATATTATAATAGAGACAGTAGATCAAGCTGCTGGTCTGTCATACTATAATAGAGAGGATAGATCTAGCTGGTCTGTCATAATGTAAGAGAGACAGTAGATCTACCTGGTCTGTCATAATATAATAGAGACAGCAGATCTAGCTGGTCTGTCATAATATGAGACAGTAGATCTAGCTGGTATGTTATATATTATAATAGAGACAGTAGATCTATCTGGTCTGTCATATTATAATAGAGACAGTAGATCTAGCTGGTCTGTCATAATATAATAGAGACAGTAGATCTAGCTGGTCTGTCAAAATATAATAGAGACAGTAGATCTAGCTGGTCTATCATAATATAATAGAGCCATAGAGACAGTAGATCTAGCTGGTCTATCATAATATAACAGAGCCATAGAGACAGTAGATCTAGCTGGTCTGTCATAATATAATAGAGACAGCAGATCTAGCTGGTCTGTCATAATATCATAGAGACAGTAGATTTAGCTGGTCTGTCATAATATTAGACAGTAGATCTAGCTAGTCTGGTATAATATTATAGAGACAGTAGATCTAGCTGGTCTGTCATAATATAATAGAGACAGCAGATCTAGCTGGTCTGTCATAATATAATAGAGACAGCAGATCTAGCTGGTCTTTCATAATATAATTGAGACAGTAGATCTAGCTGGTCTGTCATAATATAATAGAGACAGCAGATCTAGCTGGTCTGTCATAATATAATAGAGACAGTAGATCTAGCTGGTCTGTTATATACTATAATAGAGACAGTAGATCTAGCTGGTCTGTCATAATATAATATAGAGGATAGATCTAGCTGGTCTGTCATAATATAATCGAGACAGTAGATCTAGCTGGTCTGTCATATTATAATAGAGACAGTAGATCTAGCTGGTCTGTCAAAATATAATAGAGACAGTAGATCTAGCTGGTCTGTCAAAATATAATAGAGACAGTAGATCTAGCTGGTCTGTCATAATATAATAGAGATAGTAGATCAAGCTGGTCTGTCATAATATAATAGAGACAGTAGATCTACCTGGTCTGTCATATTATAATAGAGACAGTAGATCTAGCTGGTCTGTCATAATATGAGACAGCAGATGTAGATGGTCTGTCATAACTTTATAGAGAGTATAGATCTAGCTGGTCTGTCATAATATAATCAAGACAGTAGATCTAGCAGGTCTGTCATAATATAATAGACAGTAGATCTAGCTGGTCTGTCATAATTTAATAGAGACAATAGATCTAGCTGGTCTGTCATAATATAATATAGACAGTAGATCTAGCTGGTCTGTTATAATATTATAGAGACAGTAGATCTAGCTGGTCTGTCATAATATAATAGAGACGTAGATCTAGCTGGTCTGTCATAATATAATAGAGACAGTAGATCTAGCTGGTCTGTTATATACTATAATAGAGACAGTAGATCTAGCTGGTCTGTCATAATATAATAGAGACAGTAGATCTAGCTTGTCTGTCATATTATAATAGAGACAGTAGATCTATCTGGTCTGTCATATTATAATAGAGACAGTAGATCTAGCTGGTCTGTCATAATATAATAGAGACAGTAGATCTACCTGGTCTGTCATAATATAATAGAGACAGTAGATCTAGCTGCTCTGTCATATTATAATAGAGACAGTAGATCAAGCTGGTCTGTCATACTATAATAGAGAGGATAGATCTAGCTGGTCTGTCATAATATAATAGAGACAATAGATCTAGCTGGTCTGTCATAATATGAGACAGTAGATCTAGCTGGTATGTTATATATTATAATAAAGACAGTAGATCTAGCTGGTCTGTCATAATATGAGACAGTAGATCTAGCTGGTATGTTATATATTACAATAGAGAGGATAGATCTAGCTGGTCTGTCATATTATAATAGAGACAGTAGATCTAGCTGGTCTGTCATAATTTAATAGAGACAATAGATCTAGCTGGTCTGTCATAATATAATATAGACAGTAGATCTAGCTGGTCTGTTATAATATTATAGAGACAGTAGATCTAGCTGGTCTGTCATAATATAATAGAGATGTAGATCTAGCTGGTCTGTCATAATATAATAGAGACAGTAGATCTAGCTGGTCTGTTATATACTATAATAGAGACAGTAGATCTAGCTGGTCTGTCATACTATAATATAGAGGATAGATCTAGCTGGTCTGTCATAATATAATCGAGACAGTAGATCTAGCTTGTCTGTCATATTATAATAGAGACAGTAGATCTATCTGGTCTGTCATATTATAATAGAGACAGTAGATCTAGCTGGTCTGTCATAATATAATAGAGACAGTAGATCTACCTGCTCTGTCATAATATAATAGAGACAGTAGATCTAGCTGCTCTGTCATATTATAATAGAGACAGTAGATCAAGCTGGTCTGTCATACTATAATAGAGAGGATAGATCTAGCTGGTCTGTCATAATATAATAGAGACAATAGATCTAGCTGGTCTGTCATAATATGAGACAGTAGATCTAGCTGGTATGTTATATATTATAATAAAGACAGTAGATCTAGCTGGTCTGTCATAATATGAGACAGTAGATCTAGCTGGTATGTTATATATTATAATAGAGAGGATAGATCTAGCTGGTCTGTCATATTATAATAGAGACAGTAGATCTAGCTGGTCTGTCATAATATAATAGAGATAGTAGATCAAGCTGGTCTGTCATAATATAATCAAGACAGTAGATCTAGCTGGTCTGTCATAATATAATAGAGACGTAGATCTAGCTGGTCTGTCATAATATAATAGAGACAGTAGATCTAGCTGGTCTGTTATATACTATAATAGAGACAGTAGATCTAGCTGGTCTGTCATAATATAATAGAGACAGTAGATCTAGCTTGTCTGTCATATTATAATAGAGACAGTAGATCTATCTGGTCTGTCATATTATAATAGAGACAGTAGATCTAGCTGGTCTGTCATAATATAATAGAGACAGTAGATCTACCTGGTCTGTCATAATATAATAGAGACAGTAGATCTAGCTGCTCTGTCATATTATAATAGAGACAGTAGATCAAGCTGGTCTGTCATACTATAATAGAGAGGATAGATCTAGCTGGTCTGTCATAATATAATAGAGACAATAGATCTAGCTGGTCTGTCATAATATGAGACAGTAGATCTAGCTGGTATGTTATATATTATAATAAAGACAGTAGATCTAGCTGGTCTGTCATAATATGAGACAGTAGATCTAGCTGGTATGTTATATATTACAATAGAGAGGATAGATCTAGCTGGTCTGTCATATTATAATAGAGACAGTAGATCTAGCTGGTCTGTCATAATTTAATAGAGACAATAGATCTAGCTGGTCTGTCATAATATAATATAGACAGTAGATCTAGCTGGTCTGTTATAATATTATAGAGACAGTAGATCTAGCTGGTCTGTCATAATATAATAGAGATGTAGATCTAGCTGGTCTGTCATAATATAATAGAGACAGTAGATCTAGCTGGTCTGTTATATACTATAATAGAGACAGTAGATCTAGCTGGTCTGTCATACTATAATATAGAGGATAGATCTAGCTGGTCTGTCATAATATAATCGAGACAGTAGATCTAGCTTGTCTGTCATATTATAATAGAGACAGTAGATCTATCTGGTCTGTCATATTATAATAGAGACAGTAGATCTAGCTGGTCTGTCATAATATAATAGAGACAGTAGATCTACCTGCTCTGTCATAATATAATAGAGACAGTAGATCTAGCTGCTCTGTCATATTATAATAGAGACAGTAGATCAAGCTGGTCTGTCATACTATAATAGAGAGGATAGATCTAGCTGGTCTGTCATAATATAATAGAGACAATAGATCTAGCTGGTCTGTCATAATATGAGACAGTAGATCTAGCTGGTATGTTATATATTATAATAAAGACAGTAGATCTAGCTGGTCTGTCATAATATGAGACAGTAGATCTAGCTGGTATGTTATATATTATAATAGAGAGGATAGATCTAGCTGGTCTGTCATATTATAATAGAGACAGTAGATCTAGCTGGTCTGTCATAATATAATAGAGATAGTAGATCAAGCTGGTCTGTCATAATATAATCAAGACAGTAGATCTAGCAGGTCTGTCATAATATAATAGACACAGTAGATCTAGCTGGTCTGTCATAATTTAATAGAGACAATAGATCTAGCTGGTCTGTCATAATATAATATAGACAGTAGATCTAGCTGGTCTGTCATACTATAATATAGACAGTAGATCTAGCTGGTCTGTTATAACATTATAGAGACAGTAGATCTAGCTGGTCTGTCATAATATAATAGAGACGTAGATATAGCTGGTCTGTCATAATATAATAGAGACAGTAGATCTAGCTGGTCTGTTATATAATATAATAGAGACAGTAGATCTAGCTAGTCTGTCATACTATAATATAGAGGATAGATCTAGCTGGTCTGTCATAATATAATCGAGACAGTAGATCTAGCTTGTCTGTCATATTATAATAGAGACAGTAGATCTATCTGGTCTGTCATATTATAATAGAGACAGTAGATCTAGCTGGTCTGTCATAATATAATAGAGACAGTAGATCTACCTGGTCTGTCATAATATAATAGAGACAGTAGATCTAGCTGCTCTGTCATATTATAATAGAGACAGTAGATCAAGCTGGTCTGTCATACTATAATAGAGAGGATAGATCTAGCTGGTCTGTCATAATATAATAGAGACAATAGATCTAGCTGGTCTGTCATAATATGAGACAGTAGATCTAGCTGGTATGTTATATATTATAATAAAGACAGTAGATCTAGCTGGTCTGTCATAATATGAGACAGTAGATCTAGCTGGTATGTTATATATTATAATAGAGAGGATAGATCTAGCTGGTCTGTCATATTATAATAGAGACAGTAGATCTAGCTGGTCTGTCATAATATAATAGAGATAGTAGATCAAGCTGGTCTGTCATAATATAATCAAGACAGTAGATCTAGCAGGTCTGTCATAATATAATAGACACAGTAGATCTAGCTGGTCTGTCATAATTTAATAGAGACAATAGATCTAGCTGGTCTGTCATAATATAATATAGACAGTAGATCTAGCTGGTCTGTTATAATATTATAGAGACAGTAGATCTAGCTGGTCTGTCATAATATAATAGAGACGTAGATCTAGCTGGTCTGTCATAATATAATAGAGACAATAGATCTAGCTGGTCTGTCATAATATGAGACAGTAGATCTAGCTGGTCTGTTATATACTATAATAGAGACAGTAGATCTAGCTGGTCTGTCATTCTATAACATAGAGGATAGATCTAGCTGGTCTGTCATAATATAATCGAGACAGTAGATCTAGCTGGTCTGTCATATTATAATAGAGACAGTAGATCTATCTGGTCTGTCATATTATAATAGAGACAGTAGATCTAGCTGGTCTGTCATAATATAATAGAGACAGTAGATCTAGCTGGTCTATCATAATATAATAGAGCCATAGAGACAGTAGATCTAGCTTGTCTGTCATATTATAATAAAGACAGTAGATCTATCTGGTCTGTCATATTATAATAGAGACAGTAGATCTAGCTGGTCTGTCAAAATATATTAGAGACAGTAGATCTAGCTGGTCTATCATAATATAATAGAGCCATAGAGACAGTAGATCTAGCTGGTCTGTCATAATATCAATATCATAGAGACAGTAGATTTAGCTGGTCTGTCATAATATTAGACAGTAGATCTAGCTAGTCTGGTATAATATTATAGAGACAGTAGATCTAGCTGGTCTGTCATAATATAATAGAGATAGCAGATCTAGCTGGTCTGTCATAATATAATAGAGACAGCAGATCTAGCTGGTCTGTCATAATATCAATATCATAGAGACAGTAGATTTAGCTGGTCTGTCATAATATTAGACAGTAGATCTAGCTAGTCTGGTATAATATTATAGAGACAGTAGATCTAGCTGGTCTGTCATAATATAATAGAGATAGCAGATCTAGCTGGTCTGTCATAATATAATAGAGACAGCAGATCTAGCTGGTCTTTCATAATATAATAGAGACGTAGATCTAGCTGGTCTGTCATAATATAATAGAGACAGTAGATCTAGCTGGTCTGTTATATACTATAATAGAGACAGTAGATCTAGCTGGTCTGTCATACTATAATATAGAGGATAGATCTAGCTGGTCTGTCATAATATAATCGAGACAGTAGATCCAGCTTGTCTGTCATATTATAATAGAGACAGTAGATCTATCTGGTCTGTCATATTATAATAGAGACAGTAGATCTAGCTGGTCTGTCATAATATAATAGAGACAGTAGATCTACCTGGTCTGTCATAATATAATAGAGACAGTAGATCTAGTTGCTCTGTCATATTATAATAGAGACAGTAGATCAAGCTGGTCTGTCATACTATAATAGAGAGGATAGATCTAGCTGGTCTGTCAAAATATAATAGAGACAATAGATCAAGCTGGTCTGTCATAATATAATCAAGACAGTAGATCTAGCAGGTCTGTCATAATATAATAGACACAGTAGATCTAGCTGGTCTGTCATAATTTAATAGAGACAGTAGATCTAGCTGGTCTGTCATAATATAATAGAGACAGTAGATCTAGCTGGTCTATCATAATATAATAGAGCCATCGAGACAGTAGATCTAGCTGGTCTGTCATAATATAATAGAGACAGCACATCTAGCTGGTCTGTCATAATATCATAGAGACAGTAGATTTAGCTGGTCTGTCATAATATTAGACAGTAGATCTAGCTAGTCTGGTATAATATTATTGAGACAGTAGATCTAGCTGGTCTGTCATAATATAATAGAGACAGCAGATCTAGCTGGTCTGTCATAATATAATAGAGACAGCAGATCTAGCTGGTCTTTCATAATATAATAGAGACGTAGATCTAGCTGGTCTGTCATAATATAATAGAGACAGTAGATCTATCTGGTCTGTCATATTATAATAGAGACAGTAGATCTAGCTGGTCTGTCATAATATAATAGAGACAGTAGATCTACCTGGTCTGTCATAATATAATAGAGACAGTAGATCTAGCTGCTCTGTCATATTATAATAGAGACAGTAGATCAAGCTGGTCTGTCATACTATAATAGAGAGGATAGATCTAGCTGGTCTGTCATAATATAATAGAGACAATAGATCTAGCTGGTCTGTCATAATATGAGACAGTAGATCTAGCTGGTATGTTATATATTATAATAAAGACAGTAGATCTAGCTGGTCTGTCATAATATGAGACAGTAGATCTAGCTGGTATGTTATATATTATAATAGAGAGGATAGATCTAGCTGGTCTGTCATATTATAATAGAGACAGTAGATCTAGCTGGTCTGTCATAATATAATAGAGATAGTAGATCAAGCTGGTCTGTCATAATATAATCAAGACAGTAGATCTAGCAGGTCTGTCATAATATAATAGACACAGTAGATCTAGCTGGTCTGTCATAATTTAATAGAGACAATAGATCTAGCTGGTCTGTCATAATATAATATAGACAGTAGATCTAGCTGGTCTGTTATAATATTATAGAGACAGTAGATCTAGCTGGTCTGTCATAATATAATAGAGACGTAGATCTAGCTGGTCTGTCATAATATAATAGAGACAATAGATCTAGCTGGTCTGTCATAATATGAGACAGTAGATCTAGCTGGTCTGTTATATACTATAATAGAGACAGTAGATCTAGCTGGTCTGTCATTCTATAACATAGAGGATAGATCTAGCTGGTCTGTCATAATATAATCGAGACAGTAGATCTAGCTGGTCTGTCATATTATAATAGAGACAGTAGATCTATCTGGTCTGTCATATTATAATAGAGACAGTAGATCTAGCTGGTCTGTCATAATATAATAGAGACAGTAGATCTAGCTGGTCTATCATAATATAATAGAGCCATAGAGACAGTAGATCTAGCTTGTCTGTCATATTATAATAAAGACAGTAGATCTATCTGGTCTGTCATATTATAATAGAGACAGTAGATCTAGCTGGTCTGTCAAAATATATTAGAGACAGTAGATCTAGCTGGTCTATCATAATATAATAGAGCCATAGAGACAGTAGATCTAGCTGGTCTGTCATAATATCAATATCATAGAGACAGTAGATTTAGCTGGTCTGTCATAATATTAGACAGTAGATCTAGCTAGTCTGGTATAATATTATAGAGACAGTAGATCTAGCTGGTCTGTCATAATATAATAGAGATAGCAGATCTAGCTGGTCTGTCATAATATAATAGAGACAGCAGATCTAGCTGGTCTGTCATAATATCAATATCATAGAGACAGTAGATTTAGCTGGTCTGTCATAATATTAGACAGTAGATCTAGCTAGTCTGGTATAATATTATAGAGACAGTAGATCTAGCTGGTCTGTCATAATATAATAGAGATAGCAGATCTAGCTGGTCTGTCATAATATAATAGAGACAGCAGATCTAGCTGGTCTTTCATAATATAATAGAGACGTAGATCTAGCTGGTCTGTCATAATATAATAGAGACAGTAGATCTAGCTGGTCTGTTATATACTATAATAGAGACAGTAGATCTAGCTGGTCTGTCATACGATAATATAGAGGATAGATCTAGCTGGTCTGTCATAATATAATCGAGACAGTAGATCCAGCTTGTCTGTCATATTATAATAGAGACAGTAGATCTATCTGGTCTGTCATATTATAATAGAGACAGTAGATCTAGCTGGTCTGTCATAATATAATAGAGACAGTAGATCTACCTGGTCTGTCATAATATAATAGAGACAGTAGATCTAGTTGCTCTGTCATATTATAATAGAGACAGTAGATCAAGCTGGTCTGTCATACTATAATAGAGAGGATAGATCTAGCTGGTCTGTCAAAATATAATAGAGACAATAGATCAAGCTGGTCTGTCATAATATAATCAAGACAGTAGATCTAGCAGGTCTGTCATAATATAATAGACACAGTAGATCTAGCTGGTCTGTCATAATTTAATAGAGACAGTAGATCTAGCTGGTCTGTCATAATATAATAGAGACAGTAGATCTAGCTGGTCTATCATAATATAATAGAGCCATCGAGACAGTAGATCTAGCTGGTCTGTCATAATATAATAGAGACAGCACATCTAGCTGGTCTGTCATAATATCATAGAGACAGTAGATTTAGCTGGTCTGTCATAATATTAGACAGTAGATCTAGCTAGTCTGGTATAATATTATTGAGACAGTAGATCTAGCTGGTCTGTCATAATATAATAGAGACAGCAGATCTAGCTGGTCTGTCATAATATAATAGAGACAGCAGATCTAGCTGGTCTTTCATAATATAATAGAGACGTAGATCTAGCTGGTCTGTCATAATATAATCAAGACAGTAGATCTAGCAGGTCTGTCATAATATAATAGACACAGTAGATCTAGCTGGTCTGTCATAATTTAATAGAGACAATAGATCTAGCTGGTCTGTCATAATATAATATAGACAGTAGATCTAGCTGGTCTGTTATAATATTATAGAGACAGTAGATCTAGCTGGTCTGTCATAATATAATAGAGACAGTAGATCTAGCTGGTCTTTCATAATATAATAGAGACGTAGATCTAGCTGGTCTGTCATAATATAATAGAGACAGTAGATCTAGCTGGTCTGTTATATACTATAATAGAGACAGTAGATCTAGCTGGTCTGTCATACTATAATATAGAGGATAGATCTAGCTGGTCTGTCATAATATAATCGAGACAGTAGATCTAGCTTGTCTGTCATATTAAAATAGAGACAGTAGATCTATCTGGTCTGTCATATTATAATAGAGACAGTAGATCTAGCTGGTCTGTCATAATATAATAGAGACAGTAGATCTACCTGGTCTGTCATAATATAATAGAGACAATAGATCTAGCTGCTCTGTAATATTATAATAGAGACAGTAGATCAAGCTGGTCTGTCATACTATAATAGAGACAATAGATCTAGCTGGTCTGTCATAATATGAGACAGTAGATCTAGCTGGTATGTTATATATTATAATAAAGACAGTAGATCTAGCTGGTCTGTCATAATATGAGACAGTAGATCTAGCTGGTATGTTATATATTATAATAGAGACAGTAGATCTAGCTGGTCTGTCATAATATAATAGAGATAATAGATCAAGCTGGTCTGTCATAATATAATCAAGACAGTAGATCTAGCAGGTCTGTCATAATATAATAGACACAGTAGATCTAGCTGGTCTGTCATAATATAATCAAGACAGTAGATCTAGCAGGTCTGTCATAATATAATAGACACAGTAGATCTAGCTGGTCTGTCATAATTGAATAGAGACAATAGATCTAGCTGGTCTGTCATAATATTATATAGACAGTAGATCTAGCTGGTCTGTTATAATATTATAGAGACAGTAGATCTAGCTGGTCTGTCATAATATAATAGAGACAGTAGATCTAGCTGGTCTTTCATAATATAATAGAGACGTAGATCTAGCTGGTCTGTCATAATATAATAGAGACAGTAGATCTAGCTGGTCTGTTATATACTATAATAGAGAAAGTAGATCTAGCTGGTCTGTCATACTATAATATAGAGGATAGATCTAGCTGGTCTGTCATAATATAATCGAGACAGTAGATCTAGCTTGTCTGTCATATTATAATAGAGACAGTAGATCTATCTGGTCTGTCATATTATAATAGAGACAGTAGATCTAGCTGGTCTGTCATAATATAATAGAGACAGTAGATCTACCTGGTCTGTCATAATATAATAGAGACAATAGATCTAGCTGCTCTGTAATATTATAATAGAGACAGTAGATCAAGCTGGTCTGTCATACTATAATAGAGACAATAGATCTAGCTGGTCTGTCATAATATGAGACAGTAGATCTAGCTGGTATGTTATATATTATAATAAAGACAGTAGATCTAGCTGGTCTGTCATAATATGAGACAGTAGATCTAGCTGGTATGTTATATATTATAATAGAGAGGATAGATCTAGCTGGTCTGTCATATTATAATAGAGACAGTAGATCTAGCTGGTCTGTCATAATATAATAGAGATAGTAGATCAAGCTGGTCTGTCATAATATAATCAAGACAGTAGATCTAGCAGGTCTGTCATAATATAATAGACACAGTAGATCTAGCTGGTCTGTCATAATATAATATAGACAGTAGATCTAGCTGGTCTGTTATAATATTATATAGACAGTAGATCTAGCTGGTCTGTCATAATATAATAGAGACGTAGATATAGCTGGTCTGTCATAATATAATAGAGACAGTAGATCTAGCTGGTCTGTTATATACTATAATAGAGACAGTAGATATAGCTGGTCTGTCATACTATAATATAGAGGATAGATCTAGCTGGTCTGTCATAATATAATCGAGACAGTAGATCTAGCTTGTCTGTCATATTATAATAGAGACAGTAGATCTATCTGGTCTGTCATATTATAATAGAGACAGTAGATTTAGCTGGTCTGTCATAATATAATAGAGACAGTAGATCTACCTGGTCTGTCATAATATAATAGAGACAGTAGATCTAGCTGCTCTGTCATATTATAATAGAGACAGTAGATCAAGCTGGTCTGTCATACTATAATAGAGAGGATAGATCTAGCTGGTCTGTCATAATATAATAGAGACAATAGATCTAGCTGGTCTGTCATAATATGAGACAGTAGATCTAGCTGGTATGTTATATATTATAATAATGACAGTAGATCTAGCTAGTCTGTCATAATATGAGACAGTAGATCTAGCTGGTATGTTATATATTATAATAGAGAGGATAGATCTAGCTGGTCTGTTATATTATAATAGAGACAGTAGATCTAGCTGGTCTGTCATAATATAATAGAGATAGTAGATCAAGCTGGTCTGTCATAATATAATCAAGACAGTAGATCTAGCAGGTCTGTCATAATATAATAGACACAGTAGATCTAGCTGGTCTGTCATAATTTAATAGAGACAATAGATCTAGCTGGTCTGTCATAATATAATATAGACAGTAGATCTAGCTGGTCTGTTATAATATTATAGAGACAGTAGATCTAGCTGGTCTGTCATAATATAATAGAGACGTAGATATAGCTGGTCTGTCATAATATAATAGAGACAGTAGATCTAGCTGGTCTGTTATATACTATAATAGAGACAGTAGATCTAGCTGGTCTGTCATACTATAATATAGAGGATAGATCTAGCTGGTCTGTCATAATATAATCGAGACAGTAGATCTAGCTTGTCTGTCATATTATAATAGAGACAGTAGTTCTATCTGGTCTGTCATAGTATAATAGAGACAGTAGATCTAGCTGGTCTGTCATAATATAATAGAGACAGTAGATCTACCTGGTCTGTCATAATATAATAGAGACAGTAGATCTAGCTGCTCTGTCATATTATAATAGAGACAGTAGATCAAGCTGGTCTGTCATACTATAATAGAGAGGATAGATCTAGCTGGTCTGTCATAATATAATAGAGACAATAGATCTAGCTGGTCTGTCATAATATGAGACAGTAGATCTAGCTGGTATGTTATATATTATAATAAAGACAGTAGATCTAGCTGGTCTGTCATAATATGAGACAGTAGATCTAGCTGGTATGTCATATATTATAATAGAGAGGATAGATCTAGCTCGTCTGTCATATTATAATAGAGACAGTAGATCTAGCTGGTCTGTCATAATATAATAGAGATAGTAGATCAAGCTGGTCTGTCATAATATAATCAAGACAGTAGATCTAGCAGGTCTGTCATAATATAATAGAGACGTAGATCTAGCTGGTCTGTCATAATATAATAGAGACAATAGATCTAGCTGGTCTTTCATAATATGAGACAGTAGATCTAGCTGGTCTGTTATATACTATAATAGAGACAGTAGATCTAGCTGGTCTGTCATAATATAATAGAGATAGTAGATCAAGCTGGTCTGTCATAATATAATAGAGACAGTAGATCTAGCTGGTCTGTCATAATATGAGACAGTAGATGTAGATGGTCTGTCATAACTTTATAGAGAGTATAGATCTAGCTGGTCTGTCATAATATAATCAAGACAGTAGATCTAGCAGGTCTGTCATAATATAATAGACACAGTAGATCTAGCTGGTCTGTTATATACTATAATAGAGACAGTAGATCTAGCTGGTCTGTCATAATATAATATAGAGGATAGATCTAGCTGGTCTGTCATAATATAATCGAGACAGTAGATCTAGCTGGTATGTCATATTATAATAGAGACAGTAGATCTAGCTGGTCTGTCAAAATATAATAGAGACAGTAGATCTAGCTGGTCTGTCAAAATATAATAGAGACAGTAGATCTAGCTGGTCTGTCATAATATAATAGAGATAGTAGATCAAGCTGGTCTGTCATAATATAATAGAGAAAGTAGATCTACCTGGTCTGTCATATTATAATAGAGACAGTAGATCTAGCTGGTCGGTCATAATATGAGACAGTAGATGTAGATGGTCTGTCATAACTTTATAGAGAGTATAGATCTAGCTGGTCTGTCATAATATAATCAAGACAGTAGATCTAGCAGGTCTGTCATAATATAATAGACACAGTAGATCTAGCTGGTCTGTCATAATTTAATAGAGACAATAGATCTAGCTGGTCTGTCATAATATAATATAGACAGTAGATCTAGCTGGTCTGTTATAATATTATAGAGACAGTAGATCTAGCTGGTCTGTCATAATATAATAGAGACGTAGATATAGCTGGTCTGTCATAATATAATAGAGACAGTAGATCTAGCTGGTCTGTTATATACTATAATAGAGACAGTAGATCTAGCTGGTCTGTCATACTATAATATAGAGGATAGATCTAGCTGGTCTGTCATAATATAATCGAGACAGTAGATCTAGCTTGTCTGTCATATTATAATAGAGACAGTAGTTCTATCTGGTCTGTCATAGTATAATAGAGACAGTAGATCTAGCTGGTCTGTCATAATATAATAGAGACAGTAGATCTACCTGGTCTGTCATAATATAATAGAGACAGTAGATCTAGCTGCTCTGTCATATTATAATAGAGACAGTAGATCAAGCTGGTCTGTCATACTATAATAGAGAGGATAGATCTAGCTGGTCTGTCATAATATAATAGAGACAATAGATCTAGCTGGTCTGTCATAATATGAGACAGTAGATCTAGCTGGTATGTTATATATTATAATAAAGAGAGTAGATCTAGCTGGTCTGTCATAATATGAGACAGTAGATCTAGCTGGTATGTTATATATTATAATAGAGAGGATAGATCTAGCTCGTCTGTCATATTATAATAGAGACAGTAGATCTAGCTGGTCTGTCATAATATAATAGAGATAGTAGATCAAGCTGGTCTGTCATAATATAATCAAGACAGTAGATCTAGCAGGTCTGTCATAATATAATAGACACAGTAGATCTAGCTGGTCTGTCATAATTTAATAGAGACAATAGATCTAGCTGGTCTGTCATAATATAATATAGACAGTAGATCTAGCTGGTCTGTTATAATATTATAGAGACAGTAGATCTAGCTGGTCTGTCATAATATAATAGAGACGTAGATCTAGCTGGTCTGTCATAATATAATATAGACAGTAGATCTAGCTGGTCTGTTATAATATTATAGAGACAGTAGATCTAGCTGGTCTGTCATACTATAACATAGAGGATAGATCTAGCTGGTCTGTCATAATATAATCGAGACAGTAGATCTAGCTTGTCTGTCATATTATAATAGAGACAGTAGATCTATCTGGTATGTCATATTATAATAGAGACAGTAGATCTAGCTGGTCTTTTAAAATATAATAGAGACAGTAGATCTAGCTGGTCTATCATAATATAATAGAGCCATAGAGACAGTAGATCTAGCTGGTCTGTCATAATATAATAGAGACAGCAGATCTAGCTGGTCTGTCAAAATATAATAGAGACAGTAGATCTAGCTGGTCTATCATAATATAATAGAGCCATAGAGACAGTAGATCTAGCTTGTCTGTCATATTATAATAGAGACAGTAGATCTATCTGGTCTGTCATATTATAATAGAGACAGTAGATCTAGCTGGTCTGTCAAAATATAATAGAGACAGTAGATCTAGCTGGTCTATCATAATATAATAGAGCCATAGAGACAGTAGATCTAGCTGGTCTGTCATAATATAATAGAGACAGCAGATCTAGCTGGTCTGTCATAATATCATAGAGACAGTAGATTTAGCTGGTCTGTCATAATATTAGACAGTAGATCTAGCTAGTCTGGTATAATATTATAGAGACAGTAGATCTAGCTGGTCTGTCATAATATAATAGAGACAGCAGATCTAGCTTGTCTGTCATAATATAATAGAGACAGCAGATCTAGCTGGTCTTTCATAATATAATAGAGACGTAGATCTAGCTGGTCTGTCATATTATAATAGAGACAGTAGATCTATCTGGTCTGTCATATTATAATAGAGACAGTAGATCTAGCTGGTCTGTCATAATAAAATAGAGACAGTAGATCTAGCTGGTCTGTCAAAATATAATAGAGACAGTAGATCTAGCTGGTCTATCATAATATAATAGAGCCATAGAGACAGTAGATCTAGCTGGTCTGTCATAATATAACAGAGACAGCAGATCTAGCTGGTCTGTCATAATATAATAGAGACAGTAGATCTAGCTGGTCTGTTATATACTATAATAGAGACAGTAGATCTAGCTGGTCTGTCATAATATGAGACAGTAGATGTAGATGGTCTGTCATAACTTTATAGAGAGTGTAGATCTAGCTGGTCTGTCATAATATAATCAAGACAGTAGATCTAGCAGGTCTGTCATAATATAATAGACACAGTAGATCTAGCTGGTCTGTCATAATTTAATAGAGACAATAGATCTAGCTGGTCTGTCATAATATAATATAGACAGTAGATCTAGCTGGTCTGTCATAATATAATAGAGACAGCAGATCTAGCTGGTCTGTCATAATATAAAAGAGACAGTAGTTCTAGCTGGTCTGTTATATACTATAATAGAGACAGTAGATCTAGCTGGTCTGTCATAATATAATAGAGACAGCAGATCTAGCTGGTCTGTCATAATATAAAAGAGACAGTAGTTCTAGCTGGTCTGTTATATACTATAATAGAGACAGTAGATCTAGCTGGTCTGTCATAATATAATATAGAGGATAGATCTAGCTGGTCTGTCATAATATAATCGAGACAGTAGATCTAGCTGGTCTGTCATATTATAATAGAGACAGTAGATCTAGCTGGTCTGTCATAATATAATAGAGACAGTAGATCTAGCTGGTCTGTCATAATATAATAGAGGCAGTAGATCTAGCTGGTCTGTCAAAATACAATAGAGACAGTAGATCTAGCTGGTCTGTCAAAATATAATAGAGACAGTAGGTCTAGCTGGTCTGTCATAATATAATAGAGACAGTAGATCTAGCTGGTCTGTCATACTATAATAGAGAGGATAGATCTAGCTGGTCTGTCATATTATAATAGAGAAAGTAGATCTAGCTGGTCTGACATAATATAACAGAGACAGTAGATCTAGCTAGTCTATCATAATATAATAGAGACAGTAGATCTAGCTGGTCTGTCATAATATAATAGAGATAGTAGATCAAGCTGGTCTGTCATATTATAATAGAGACAGTAGATCTACCTGGTCTGTCATATTATAATAGAGACAGTAGATCTAGCTGGTCTGTCATAATATGAGACAGTAGATCTAGCTTGTCTGTCATAACTTCATAGAGAGTATAGATCTAGCTGGTCTGTCATAATATAATCAAGACAGTAGATCTAGCAGGTCTGTCATAATATAACAGACACAGTAGATCTAGCTGGTCTGTCATAATATAATAGAGACGTAGATCTAGCTGGTCTGTCATAATGTAATAGAGACAGTAGATCTAGCTGGTCTGATATATACTATAATAGAGACAGTAGATCTAGCTGGTCTGTCATACTATAATATAGAGGATAGATCTAGCTGGTCTGTCATAATATAATCGAGACTGTAGATCTAGCTTTTCTGTCATATTATAATAGAGACAGTAGATCTATCTGGTCTGTCATATTATAATAGAGACAGTAGATCTAGCTGGTCTGTCATAACATAATAGAGACAGTAGATCTAGCTGGTCTGTCAAAATATAATAGAGACAGCAGATCTAGCTGGTCTGTCATAATATCATAGAGACAGTAGATTTAGCTGGTCTGTCATAATATTAGACAGTAGATCTAGCTGGTCTGGTATAATATTAGACAGTAAATCTAGCTGGTCTGGTATAATATTAGACAGTAGATCTAGCTGGTCTGGTATAATATTATAGAGACTGTAGATCTAGCTGGTCTGACATAATATAATAGAGACAGCAGATCTAGCTGGTCTGTCATAATATAATAGAGTCAGCAGATCTAGCTGGTCTGTCATAATATAATAGAGACAGCAGATCTAGCTGGTCTTTCATAATATAATTGAGACAGTAGATCTAGCTGGTCTGTCATAATATAATAGAGACAGCAGATCTAGCTAAACTGTTATAATATAATAGAGACAGTAGATCTAGCTGGTCTGTTATATACTATAATAGAGACAGTAGATCTAGTTGGTCTGTCATAATATAATATAGAGGATAGATCTAGCTGGTCTGTCATAATATAATCGAGACAGTAGATCTAGCTGGTCTGTCATATTATAATAGAGACAGTAGATCTAGCTGGTCTGTCATAATATAATAGAGACAGTAGATCTAGCTGGTCTGTCATAATATAATAGACAGTAGATCTAGCTGGTCTGTCAAAATATAATAGAGACAGTAGATCTAGCTGGTCTGTCATAATTTAATAGAGACAATAGATCTAGCTGGTCTGTCATAATATAATATAGACAGTAGATCTAGCTGGTCTGTCATAATATGAGACAGTAGATCTAGCTGGTCTGTCATAACTTTATAGAGAGTATAGATCTAGCTGGTCTGTCATAATATAATCAAGACAGTAGATCTAGCAGGTCTGTCATAATATAATAGACACAGTAGATCTAGCTGGTCTGTCATAATTTAATAGAGACAATAGATCTAGCTGGTCTGTCATAATATAATATAGACAGTAGATCTAGCTGGTCTGTTATAGCATTATAGAGACAGTAGATCTAGCTGGTCTGTCATATTATAATAGAGACAGTAGACCTAGCTGGTCTGTCATAATATAATAGAGACAGTAGATCTAGCTGGTCTGTCATAATATAATAGAGACAGTAGATCTAGCTGGTCTGTCAAAATATAACAGAGACAGTAGATCTAGCTGGTCTGTCAAAATATAATAGAGACAGTAGGTCTAGCTGGTCTGTCATAATATAATAGAGACAGTAGATCTAGCAGGTCTGTCATACTATAATAGAGAGGATAGATCTAGCTGGTCTGTCATATTATAATAGAGAAAGTAGATCTAGCTGGTCTGTCATAATATAATAGAGACAGTAGATCTAGCTGGTCTGTCATAATATAATATAGAGGATAGATCTAGCTGGTCTGTCATAATATAATCGAGACAGTAGATCTAGCTGGTCTGTCATAATATAATAGAGGCAGTAGATCTAGCTGGTCTGTCAAAATACAATAGAGACAGTAGATCTAGCTGGTCTGTCAAAATATAATAGAGACAGTAGGTCTAGCTGGTCTGTCATAATATAATAGAGACAGTAGATCTAGCTGGTCTGTCATACTATAATAGAGAGGATAGATCTAGCTGGTCTGTCATATTATAATAGAGAAAGTAGATCTAGCTGGTCTGACATAATATAACAGAGACAGTAGATCTAGCTAGTCTATCATAATATAATAGAGACAGTAGATCTAGCTGGTCTGTCATAATATAATAGAGATAGTAGATCAAGCTGGTCTGTCATATTATAATAGAGACAGTAGATCTACCTGGTCTGTCATATTATAATAGAGACAGTAGATCTAGCTGGTCTGTCATAATATGAGACAGTAGATCTAGCTTGTCTGTCATAACTTCATAGAGACTATAGATCTAGCTGGTCTGTCATAATATAATCAAGACAGTAGATCTAGCAGGTCTGTCATAATATAACAGACACAGTAGATCTAGCTGGTCTGTCATAATATAATAGAGACGTAGATCTAGCTGGTCTGTCATAATTTAATAGAGACAGTAGATCTAGCTGGTCTGATATATACTATAATAGAGACAGTAGATCTAGCTGGTCTGTCATACTATAATATAGAGGATAGATCTAGCTGGTCTGTCATAATATAATCGAGACTGTAGATCTAGCTTTTCTGTCATATTATAATAAAGACAGTAGATCTATCTGGTCTGGCATATTATAATAGAGACAGTAGATCTAGCTGGTCTGTCATAACATAATAGAGACAGTAGATCTAGCTGGTCTGTCAAAATATAATAGAGACAGCAGATCTAGCTGGTCTTTCATAATATCATAGAGACAGTAGATTTAGCTGGTCTGTCATAATATTAGACAGTAGATCTAGCTGGTCTGGTATAATATTAGACAGTAAATCTAGCTGGTCTGGTATAATATTAGACAGTAGATCTAGCTGGTCTGGTATAATATTATAGAGACTGTAGATCTAGCTGGTCTGACATAATATAATAGAGACAGCAGATCTAGCTGGTCTGTCATAATATAATAGAGTCAGCAGATCTAGCTGGTCTGTCATAATATAATAGAGACAGCAGATCTAGCTGGTCTTTCATAATATAATTGAGACAGTAGATCTAGCTGGTCTGTCATAATATAATAGAGACAGCAGATCTAGCTAAACTGTTATAATATAATAGAGACAGTAGATCTAGCTGGTCTGTTATATACTATAATAGAGACAGTAGATCTAGTTGGTCTGTCATAATATAATATAGAGGATAGATCTAGCTGGTCTGTCATAATATAATCGAGACAGTAGATCTAGCTGGTCTGTCATATTATAATAGAGACAGTAGATCTAGCTGGTCTGTCATAATATAATAGAGACAGTAGATCTAGCTGGTCTGTCATAATATAATAGAGACAGTAGATCTAGCTGGTCTGTCAAAATATAATAGAGACAGTAGATCTAGCTGGTCTGTCATAATTTAATAGAGACAATAGATCTAGCTGGTCTGTCATAATATAATATAGACAGTAGATCTAGCTGGTCTGTCATAATATGAGACAGTAGATCTAGCTGGTCTGTCATAACTTTATAGAGAGTATAGATCTAGCTGGTCTGTCATAATATAATCAAGACAGTAGATCTAGCAGGTCTGTCATAATATAATAGACACAGTAGATCTAGCTGGTCTGTCATAATTTAATAGAGACAATATATCTAGCTGGTCTGTCATAATATAATATAGACAGTAGATCTAGCTGGTCTGTTATAGCATTATAGAGACAGTAGATCTAGCTGGTCTGTCATATTATAATAGAGACAGTAGACCTAGCTGGTCTGTCATAATATAATAGAGACAGTAGATCTAGCTGGTCTGTCATAATATAATAGAGACAGTAGATCTAGCTGGTCTGTCAAAATATAACAGAGACAGTAGATCTAGCTGGTCTGTCAAAATATAATAGAGACAGTAGGTCTAGCTGGTCTGTCATAATATAATAGAGACAGTAGATCTAGCAGGTCTGTCATACTATAATAGAGAGGATAGATCTAGCTGGTCTGTCATATTATAATAGAGAAAGTAGATCTAGCTGGTCTGTCATAATATAATAGAGATAGTAGATCAAGCTGGTCTGTCATATTATAATAGAGACAGTAGATCTACCTGGTCTGTCATATTATAATAGAGACAGTAGATCTAGCTGGTCTGTCTTAATATGAGAAAGTAGATCTAGCTGGTCTGTCATAATATAATAGAGACAGTAGATCTAGCTGCTCTGTCATATTATAATAGAGACAGTAGATCAAGCTGGTGACAGTAGATCTATCTGGTATGTTATATATTATAATAAAGACAGTAGATCTAGCTGGTCTGTCATAATATGAGACAGTAGATCTAGCTGGTATGTTATATATTATAATAGAGAGGATAGATCTAGCTGGTCTGTCATATTATAATAGAGACGGTAGATCTAGCTGGTCTGTCATAATATAACAGAGACAGTAGATCTAGCTGGTCTATCATAATATAATAGAGACATTAGATCTAGCTGGTCTGTCATAATATAATAGAGACAGCAGATCTAGCTGGTCTGTCATAATATAATAGAGACAGTAGATCTAGCTGGTCTGTCATAATATGAGACAGTAGATCTAGCTGGTATGTTATATATTATAATAAAGACAGTAGATCTAGCTGGTCTGTCATAATATGAGACAGTAGATCTAGCTGGTATGTTATATATTATAATAGAGAGGATAGATCTAGCTGGTCTGTCATATTATAATAGAGACAGTAGATCTAGCTGGTCTGTCATAATATAATAGAGATAGTAGATCAAGCTGGTATGTCATATTATAATAGAGATAGTAGATCAAGCTGGTCTGTCATATTATAATAGAGACAGTAGATCTAGCTGGTCTGTCAAAATATAATAGAGACAGTAGGTCTAGCTGGTCTGTCATAATATAATAGAGACAGTAGATCTAGCTGGTCTGTCATACTATAATAGAGAGGATAGATCTAGCTGGTCTGTCATATTATAATAGAGAAAGTAGATCTAGCTGGTCTGTCATAATATAATAGAGATAGTAGATCAAGCTGGTCTGTCATATTATAATAGAGACAGTAGATCTACCTGGTCTGTCATATTATAATAGAGACAGTAGATCTAGCTGGTCTGTCATAATATGAGAAAGTAGATCTAGCTGGTCTGTCATAATATAATAGAGACAGTAGATCTAGCTGCTCTGTCATATTATAATAGAGACAGTAGATCAAGCTGGTGACAGTAGATCTATCTGGTATGTTATATATTATAATAAAGACAGTAGATCTAGCTGGTC
The DNA here is from genome assembly GCF_013265735.2 of Oncorhynchus mykiss. NCBI lineage: Eukaryota > Metazoa > Chordata > Actinopteri > Salmoniformes > Salmonidae > Oncorhynchus > Oncorhynchus mykiss. Next base: position 76,150 of record NW_023493782.1, read on the forward strand.
TGTCATAATATGAGACAGTAGATCTAGCTGGTATGTTATATATTATAATAGAGAGGATAGATCTAGCTGGTCTGTCATATTATAATAGAGACGGTAGATCTAGCTGGTCTGTCATAATATAACAGAGACAGTAGATCTAGCTGGTCTATCATAATATAATAGAGACATTAGATCTAGCTGGTCTGTCATAATATAATAGAGACAGCAGATCTAGCTGGTCTGTCATAATATAATAGAGACAGTAGATCTAGCTGGTCTGTCATAATATGAGACAGTAGATCTAGCTGGTATGTTATATATTATAATAAAGACAGTAGATCTAGCTGGTCTGTCATAATATGAGACAGTAGATCTAGCTGGTATGTTATATATTATAATAGAGAGGATAGATCTAGCTGGTCTGTCATATTATAATAGAGACAGTAGATCTAGCTGGTCTGTCATAATATAATAGAGATAGTAGATCAAGCTGGTATGTCATATTATAATAGAGATAGTAGATCTACCTGGTCTGTCATATTATAATAGAGACAGTAGATCTAGCTGGTCTGTCATAATATGAGACAGTAGATCTAGCTGGTCTGTCATAATTTAATAGAGACAATAGATCTAGCTGGTTTGTCATAATATAATATAGACAGTAGATCTAGCTGGTCTGTCATAATATATTTGAGACGTAGATCTAGCTGGTCTGTCATAATATAATAGAGACAGTAGATCTAGCTGGTCTGTTATATACTATAATAGAGACAGTAGATCTAGCTGTTCTGTCATACTATAATATAGAGGATAGATTTAGCTGGTCTGTCATAATATAATTGAGACAGTAGAACTAGCTGGTCTGTCAAAATATAATAGAGACAGTAGATCTAGCTGGTCTATCATAATATAATAGAGCCATAGAGACAGTAGATCTAGCTGGTCTGTCATAATATAATAGAGACAGCAGATCTAGCTGGTCTGTCATAATATCATAGATACAGTAGATTTAGCTGGTCTGTCATAATATTAGACAGTAGATCTAGCTGGTCTGTTATAATATTATAGAGACAATAGATCTAGCTGGTCTGTCATAATTTAATAGACACAGTAGATCTAGCTGGTCTGTCATAATATAATATAGACAGTAGATCTAGCTGGTCTGTTATAATATTATAGAGACAGTAGATCTAGCTGGTCTGTCATAATATAATAGAGACAGCAGATCTAGCTGGTCGTTCATAGTATAATTGAGACTGTAGATCTAGCTGGTCTGTCATAATATAATAGAGACAGAAGATCTAGCTGGTCTTTCATAATATAATAGAGACAGTAGATCTAGCTGGTCTGTTATATTTTATAATAGAGACAGTAGATCTAGTTGGTCTGTCATAATATAATAGAGACAGTAGATCTAGCTGGTCTGTCATAATATAATGGACACAGTAGATCTAGCTGGTCTGTCATAATATAATAGAGACAGTAGATCAAGCTGGTCTGTCAAAATATAATAGAGACAGTAGATCTAGCTTGTCTGTCATAATATAATAGAGAAGTAGATCTAGCTGTTCTGTCATAATATAATAGAGACAGTAGATCAAGCTAGTCTGTCATACTATAATAGAGAGGATAGATCTAGCTGGTCTGTCATATTATAATAGAGACAGTAGATCTAGCTGGTCTGTCATAATATAATAGAGATAGTAGATCAAGCTGGTATGTCATATTATAATAGAGATAGTAGATCTACCTGGTCTGTCATATTATAATAGAGACAGTAGATCTAGCTGGTCTGTCATAATATGAGACAGTAGATCTAGCTGGTCTGTCATAATTTAATAGAGACAATAGATCTAGCTGGTTTGTCATAATATAATATAGACAGTAGATCTAGCTGGTCTGTCATAATATATTTGAGACGTAGATCTAGCTGGTCTGTCATAATATAATAGAGACAGTAGATCTAGCTGGTCTGTTATATACTATAATAGAGACAGTAGATCTAGCTGTTCTGTCATACTATAATATAGAGGATAGATTTAGCTGGTCTGTCATAATATAATTGAGACAGTAGAACTAGCTGGTCTGTCAAAATATAATAGAGACAGTAGATCTAGCTGGTCTATCATAATATAATAGAGCCATAGAGACAGTAGATCTAGCTGGTCTGTCATAATATAATAGAGACAGCAGATCTAGCTGGTCTGTCATAATATCATAGATACAGTAGATTTAGCTGGTCTGTCATAATATTAGACAGTAGATCTAGCTGGTCTGTTATAATATTATAGAGACAATAGATCTAGCTGGTCTGTCATAATTTAATAGACACAGTAGATCTAGCTGGTCTGTCATAATATAATATAGACAGTAGATCTAGCTGGTCTGTTATAATATTATAGAGACAGTAGATCTAGCTGGTCTGTCATAATATAATAGAGACAGCAGATCTAGCTGGTCGTTCATAGTATAATTGAGACTGTAGATCTAGCTGGTCTGTCATAATATAATAGAGACAGAAGATCTAGCTGGTCTTTCATAATATAATAGAGACAGTAGATCTAGCTGGTCTGTTATATTTTATAATAGAGACAGTAGATCTAGTTGGTCTGTCATAATATAATAGAGACAGTAGATCTAGCTGGTCTGTCATAATATAATGGACACAGTAGATCTAGCTGGTCTGTCATAATATAATAGAGACAGTAGATCAAGCTGGTCTGTCAAAATATAATAGAGACAGTAGATCTAGCTTGTCTGTCATAATATAATAGAGAAGTAGATCTAGCTGTTCTGTCATAATATAATAGAGACAGTAGATCTAGCTGGTCTGTTATATTTTATAATAGAGACAGTAGATCTAGTTGGTCTGTCATAATATAATAGAGGCAGTAGATCTAGCTGGTCTCTCATAATATAATGGAGACAGTAGATCTAGCTGGTCTAACATACTATAATATAGAGGATAGATCTAGCTGGTCTGTCATAATATAATCGAGACAGTAGATCTAGCTGGTCAGTCATATTATAATAGAGACAGTAGCTCTAGCTGGTCTGTCATATTATAATAGAGACAGTAGATCAAGCTAGTCTGTCATACTATAATAGAGAGGATAGATCTAGCTGGTCTGTCATAATATAATTGAGACAGTAGATCTAGCTGGTCTGTCATAATATGAGACAGTAGATCTAGCTAGTATGTTATATATTATAATAGAGACAGTAGATCTAGCTGGTCTGTCATAATATGAGACAGTAGATCTAGCTGGTATGTTATATATTATAATAGAGAGGATATAGCTAGCTGGTCTGTCATATTATAATAGAGACAGTAGATCTAGCTGGTCTGTCATAATATAATAGAGACAGCAGATCTAGCTGGTCTTTCATAATATAATAGTGACAGTATATCTAGCTGGTATGTCATATATTATAATAGAGACAGTAGATCTAGCTGGTCTGTCATAATAT
>NW_023493782.1:80099-155961 GCF_013265735.2 Oncorhynchus mykiss
TCTAGCTGGTCTGTTATATTTTATAATAGAGACAGTAGATCTAGTTGGTCTGTCATAATATAATAGAGACAGTAGATCTAGCTGGTCTCTCATAATATAATGGAGACAGTAGATCTAGCTGGTCTAACATACTATAATATAGAGGATAGATCTAGCTGGTCTGTCATAATATAATCCAGACAGTATATCTAGCTGGTCAGTCATATTATAATAGAGACAGCAGATCTAGCTGGTCTTTCATAATATAATAGTGACAGTATATCTAGCTGGTATGTTATATATTATAATAGAGACAGTAGATCTAGCTGGTCTGTCATAATATAATAGAGACAGTAGATCTAGCTCGTCTGTCATAATGTCATAGAGACAGCAGATCTAGCTGGTCTCTCATAATATAATGGAGAAAGTAGATCTAGCTGGTCTAACATACTATAATATAGAGGATAGATCTAGCTGGTCTGTCATAATATAATCGAGACAGTAGATCTAGCTGGTCAGTCATATTATAATAGAGACAGTAGATTTAGCTGGTCTGTCAAAATATAATAGAGACAGTAGATCTAGCTGGTCTGTTATATACTATAATAGAGACAGTAGATCTAGCTGGTCTGTCATAATATAATAGAGACAGTAGATCTAGCTGGTCTGTCATATTATGATAGAGAAAGCAGCTCTAGCTGGTCTGTCATAATATATTAGAGACAGTAGATCTAGCTGGTCTGTCATAATATAATGGAGACAGTAGATCTAGCTGGTCTGTCATAGTATAATAGAGACAGTAGATCTAGCTGGTCTGTCATAATATGAGACAGTAGATCTAGCTGGTATGTTATATATTATAATAGAGACAGTAGATCTAGCTGGTCTGTCATAATATTATAGAGAGGATAGATATAGCTGGTGTGTCATAATATAATAGAGACAGTAGATCTAGCTGGACTTTCATAATATAATAGAGACAGTAGATCTAGCTGGTCTGTCATAATATAATAGAGACAGTAGATCTACCTGGTCTGTCATAATATAATAGCGACAGTAGATCTAGCTGCTCTGTCATATTATAATAGAGACAGTAGATCAAGCTGGTCTGTCATACTATAATAGAGAGGATAGATCTAGCTGGTCTGTCATAATATAATTGAGACAGTAGATCTAGCTGGTCTGTCATAATATGAGACAGTAGATCTAGCTAGTATGTTATATATTATAATAGAGACAGTAGATCTAGCTGGTCTGTCATAATATGAGACAGTAGATCTAGCTGGTATGTTATATATTATAATAGAGAGGACATATCTAGCTGGTCTGTCATATTATAATAGAGACAGTAGATCTAGCTGGTCTGTCATAATATAATAGAGACAGCAGATCTAGCTGGTCTTTCATAATGTAATTGAGACAGTAGATCTAGCTGGTCTGTCATAATATAATAGAGACAGCAGATCTAGCTGGTCTTTCATAATATAATAGAGACAGTATATCTAGCTGGTATGTTATATATTATAATAGAGACAGTAGATCTAGCTGGTCTGTCATAATATAATAGAGACAGTAGATCTAGCTGGTCTGTCATAATATAATGAACACAGTAGATATAGCTGGTCTGTCATAATATAATAGAGACCGTAGATCTAGCTGGTCTGTCAAAATATAATGGACACAGTAGATCTAGTTGGACTGTCATAATATAATAGAGACAGTAGATCTAGCTCGTCTGTCATAATGTCATAGAGACAGCAGATCTAGCTGGTCTCTCATAATATAATGGAGACAGTAGATCTAGCTGGTCTAACATACTATAATATAGAGGATAGATCTAGCTGGTCTGTCATAATATAATCGAGACAGTAGATCTAGCTGGTCAGTCATATTATAATAGAGACAGTAGATCTAGCTGGTCTGTCATATTATAATAGAGACAGTAGATCTAGCTGGTCTGTCATAATATAATAGAGACAGTAGATTTAGCTGGTCTGTCAAAATATAATAGAGACAGTAGATCTAGCTGGTCTGTTATATACTATAATAGAGACAGTAGATCTAGCTGGTCTGTCATAATATAATAGAGACAGTAGATCTAGCTGGACTATCATAATATAATAGAGACAGTAGATCTAGCTGGTCTGTCATAATATAATAGAGACAGTAGATCTACCTGGTCTGTCATAATATGAGACAGTAGATCTAGCTGGTATGTTATATATTATAATAGAGACAGTAGATCTAGCTGGTCTGTCATAATATAATAGAGACAGTAGATCTAGCTGGACTATCATAATATAATAGAGACAGTAGATCTAGCTGGTCTGTCATAATATAATAGAGACAGTAGATCTACCTGGTCTGTCATAATATAATAGAGACAGTAGATTTAGCTGGTCTGTCAAAATATAATAGAGACAGTAGATCTAGCTGGTCTGTTATATACTATAATAGAGACAGTAGATCTAGCTGGTCTGTCATAATATAATAGAGACAGTAGATCTAGCTGGACTATCATAATATAATAGAGACAGTAGATCTAGCTGGTCTGTCATAATATAATAGAGACAGTAGATCTACCTGGTCTGTCATAATATGAGACAGTAGATCTAGCTGGTATGTTATATATTATAATAGAGACAGTAGATCTAGCTGGTCTGTCATAATATAATAGAGACAGTAGATCTAGCTGGACTATCATAATATAATAGAGACAGTAGATCTAGCTGGTCTGTCATAATATAATAGAGACAGTAGATCTACCTGGTCTGTCAAAATATAATAGAGACAGTAGATCTAGCTGGTCTATCATAATATAATAGAGCCATAGAGACAGTAGATCTAGCTGGTCTGTCATAATATCATAGAGACAGTAGATTTAGCTGGTCTGTCATAATATTAGACAGTAGATCTAGCTGGTCTGTTATAATATTATAAAGACAATAGATCTAGCTGGTCTGTCATAATTTAATAGAGACAGTAGATCTAGCTGGTCTGTCATAATATAATATAGACAGTAGACCTAGCTGGTCTGTTATAATATTATAGAGACAGTAGATCTAGCTGGTCTGTCATAATATAATAGAGACAGCAGATCTAGCTGGTCGTTCATAGTATAATTGAGACTGTAGATCTAGCTGGTCTGTCATAATATAATAGAGACAACAGATCTAGCTGGTCTTTCATAATATAATGGACACAGTAGATCTAGCTGGTATGTTATATATTATAATAGATAGAGTAGATCTAGCTGGTCCATCATTATATAATAGAGACAGTAGATCTAGCTGGTCTGTCATAATATAATGGACACAGTAGATCTAGCTGGTCTGTCATAATATAATAGAGACAGTAGATCAAGCTGGTCTGTCAAAATATAATAGAGACAGTAGATCTAGCTTGTCTGTCATAATATAATAGAGAAGTAGATCTAGCTGTTCTGTCATAATATAATAGACACAGTAGATCTAGCTGGTCTGTTATATTTTATAATAGAGACAGTAGATCTAGTTGGTCTGTCATAATATAATAGAGACAGTAGATCTAGCTGGTCTCTCATAATATAATGGAGACAGTAGATCTAGCTGGTCTAACATACTATAATATAGAGGATAGATCTAGCTGGTCTGTCATAATATAATCCAGACAGTATATCTAGCTGGTCAGTCATATTATAATAGAGACAGCAGATCTAGCTGGTCTTTCATAATATAATAGTGACAGTATATCTAGCTGGTATGTTATATATTATAATAGAGACAGTAGATCTAGCTGGTCTGTCATAATATAATAGAGACAGTAGATCTAGCTCGTCTGTCATAATGTCATAGAGACAGCAGATCTAGCTGGTCTCTCATAATATAATGGAGAAAGTAGATCTAGCTGGTCTAACATACTATAATATAGAGGATAGATCTAGCTGGTCTGTCATAATATAATCGAGACAGTAGATCTAGCTGGTCAGTCATATTATAATAGAGACAGTAGATTTAGCTGGTCTGTCAAAATATAATAGAGACAGTAGATCTAGCTGGTCTGTTATATACTATAATAGAGACAGTAGATCTAGCTGGTCTGTCATAATATAATAGAGACAGTAGATCTAGCTGGTCTGTCATATTATGATAGAGAAAGCAGCTCTAGCTGGTCTGTCATAATATAATAGAGACAGTAGATCTAGCTGGTCTGTCATAATATAATGGAGACAGTAGATCTAGCTGGTCTGTCATAGTATAATAGAGACAGTAGATCTAGCTGGTCTGTCATAATATGAGACAGTAGATCTAGCTGGTATGTTATATATTATAATAGAGACAGTAGATCTAGCTGGTCTGTCATAATATTATAGAGAGGATAGATATAGCTGGTGTGTCATAATATAATAGAGACAGTAGATCTAGCTGGACTTTCATAATATAATAGAGACAGTAGATCTAGCTGGTCTGTCATAATATAATAGAGACAGTAGATCTACCTGGTCTGTCATAATATAATAGCGACAGTAGATCTAGCTGCTCTGTCATATTATAATAGAGACAGTAGATCAAGCTGGTCTGTCATACTATAATAGAGAGGATAGATCTAGCTGGTCTGTCATAATATAATTGAGACAGTAGATCTAGCTGGTCTGTCATAATATGAGACAGTAGATCTAGCTAGTATGTTATATATTATAATAGAGACAGTAGATCTAGCTGGTCTGTCATAATATGAGACAGTAGATCTAGCTGGTATGTTATATATTATAATAGAGAGGACATATCTAGCTGGTCTGTCATATTATAATAGAGACAGTAGATCTAGCTGGTCTGTCATAATATAATAGAGACAGCAGATCTAGCTGGTCTTTCATAATGTAATTGAGACAGTAGATCTAGCTGGTCTGTCATAATATAATAGAGACAGCAGATCTAGCTGGTCTTTCATAATATAATAGAGACAGTATATCTAGCTGGTATGTTATATATTATAATAGAGACAGTAGATCTAGCTGGTCTGTCATAATATAATAGAGACAGTAGATCTAGCTGGTCTGTCATAATATAATGAACACAGTAGATATAGCTGGTCTGTCATAATATAATAGAGACCGTAGATCTAGCTGGTCTGTCAAAATATAATGGACACAGTAGATCTAGTTGGACTGTCATAATATAATAGAGACAGTAGATCTAGCTCGTCTGTCATAATGTCATAGAGACAGCAGATCTAGCTGGTCTCTCATAATATAATGGAGACAGTAGATCTAGCTGGTCTAACATACTATAATATAGAGGATAGATCTAGCTGGTCTGTCATAATATAATCGAGACAGTAGATCTAGCTGGTCAGTCATATTATAATAGAGACAGTAGATCTAGCTGGTCTGTCATATTATAATAGAGACAGTAGATCTAGCTGGTCTGTCATAATATAATAGAGACAGTAGATTTAGCTGGTCTGTCAAAATATAATAGAGACAGTAGATCTAGCTGGTCTGTTATATACTATAATAGAGACAGTAGATCTAGCTGGTCTGTCATAATATAATAGAGACAGTAGATCTAGCTGGACTATCATAATATAATAGAGACAGTAGATCTAGCTGGTCTGTCATAATATAATAGAGACAGTAGATCTACCTGGTCTGTCATAATATGAGACAGTAGATCTAGCTGGTATGTTATATATTATAATAGAGACAGTAGATCTAGCTGGTCTGTCATAATATAATAGAGACAGTAGATCTAGCTGGACTATCATAATATAATAGAGACAGTAGATCTAGCTGGTCTGTCATAATATAATAGAGACAGTAGATCTACCTGGTCTGTCATAATATAATAGAGACAGTAGATCTAGCTGCTCTGTCATATTATAATAGAGAGGATAGATCTAGCTGGTCTGTCATATTATAATTGAGACAGTAGATCTAGCTGGTCTGTCATAATATAATAGAGATAGTAGATCAAGCTGGTATGTCATATTATAATAGAGATAGTAGATCTACCTGGTCTGTCATATTATAATAGAGACAGTAGATCTAGCTGGTCTGTCATAATATGAGACAGTAGATCTAGCTGGTCTGTCATAATTTAATAGAGACAATAGATCTAGCTGGTTCGTCATAATATAATATAGACAGTAGATCTAGCTGGTCTGTTATAATATTATAGAGACAGTAGATCTAGCTGGTCTGTCATAATTTAATAGAGACAATAGATCTAGCTGGTTTGTCATAATATTATATAGACAGTAGATCTAGCTGGTCTGTTATAATATTATAGAGACAGTAGATCTAGCTGGTCTGTCATAATATATTTGAGACGTAGATCTAGCTGGTCTGTTATATACTATAATAGAGACAGTAGATCTAGCTGGTCTGTCATACTATAATATAGAGGATAGATTTAGCTGGTCTGTCATAATATAATCGAGACAGTAGAACTAGCTGGTCTGTCAAAATATAATAGAGACAGTAGATCTAGCTGGTCTATCATAATATAATAGAGCCATAGAGACAGTAGATCTAGCTGGTCTGTCATAATATCATAGAGACAGTAGATTTAGCTGGTCTGTCATAATATTAGACAGTAGATCTAGCTGGTCTGTTATAATATTATAAAGACAATAGATCTAGCTGGTCTGTCATAATTTAATAGAGACAGTAGATCTAGCTGGTCTGTCATAATATAATATAGACAGTAGACCTAGTTGGTCTGTTATAATATTATAGAGACAGTAGATCTAGCTGGTCTGTCATAATATAATAGAGACAGCAGATCTAGCTGGTCGTTCATAGTATAATTGAGACTGTAGATCTAGCTGGTCTGTCATAATATAATAGAGACAACAGATCTAGCTGGTCTTTCATAATATAATGGACACAGTAGATCTAGCTGGTATGTTATATATTATAATAGATAGAGTAGATCTAGCTGGTCCATCATTATATAATAGAGACAGTAGATCTAGCTGGTCTGTCATAATATAATGGACACAGTAGATCTAGCTGGTCTGTCATAATATAATAGAGACAGTAGATCAAGCTGGTCTGTCAAAATATAATAGAGACAGTAGATCTAGCTTGTCTGTCATAATATAATAGAGAAGTAGATCTAGCTGTTCTGTCATAATATAATAGACACAGTAGATCTAGCTGGTATGTTATATTTTATAATAGAGACAGTAGATCTAGTTGGTCTGTCATAATATAATAGAGACAGTAGATCTAGCTGGTCTCTCATAATATAATGGAGACAGTAGATCTAGCTGGTCTAACATACTATAATATAGAGGATAGATCTAGCTGGTCTGTCATAATATAATCCAGACAGTATATCTAGCTGGTCAGTCATATTATAATAGAGACAGCAGATCTAGCTGGTCTTTCATAATATAATAGTGACAGTATATCTAGCTGGTATGTTATATATTATAATAGAGACAGTAGATCTAGCTGGTCTGTCATAATATAATAGAGACAGTAGATCTAGCTCGTCTGTCATAATGTCATAGAGACAGCAGATCTAGCTGGTCTCTCATAATATAATGGAGAAAGTAGATCTAGCTGGTCTAACATACTATAATATAGAGGATAGATCTAGCTGGTCTGTCATAATATAATCGAGACAGTAGATCTAGCTGGTCAGTCATATTATAATAGAGACAGTAGATTTAGCTGGTCTGTCAAAATATAATAGAGACAGTAGATCTAGCTGGTCTGTTATATACTATAATAGAGACAGTAGATCTAGCTGGTCTGTCATAATATAATAGAGACAGTAGATCTAGCTGGTCTGTCATATTATGATAGAGAAAGCAGCTCTAGCTGGTCTGTCATAATATATTAGAGACAGTAGATCTAGATGGTCTGTCATAATATAATGGAGACAGTAGATCTAGCTGGTCTGTCATAGTATAATAGAGACAGTAGATCTAGCTGGTCTGTCATAATATGAGACAGTAGATCTAGCTGGTATGTTATATATTATAATAGAGACAGTAGATCTAGCTGGTCTGTCATAATATTATAGAGAGGATAGATATAGCTGGTGTGTCATAATATAATAGAGACAGTAGATCTAGCTGGACTTTCATAATATAATAGAGACAGTAGATCTAGCTGGTCTGTCATAATATGAGACAGTAGATCTAGCTGGTATGTTATATATTATAATAGAGAGGACATATCTAGCTGGTCTGTCATATTATAATAGAGACAGTAGATCTAGCTGGTCTGTCATAATATAATAGAGACAGCAGATCTAGCTGGTCTTTCATAATGTAATTGAGACAGTAGATCTAGCTGGTCTGTCATAATATAATAGAGACAGCAGATCTAGCTGGTCTTTCATAATATAATAGAGACAGTATATCTAGCTGGTATGTTATATATTATAATAGAGACAGTAGATCTAGCTGGTCTGTCATAATATAATAGAGACAGTAGATCTAGCTGGTCTGTCATAATATAATGAACACAGTAGATATAGCTGGTCTGTCATAATATAATAGAGACCGTAGATCTAGCTGGTCTGTCAAAATATAATGGACACAGTAGATCTAGTTGGACTGTCATAATATAATAGAGACAGTAGATCTAGCTCGTCTGTCATAATGTCATAGAGACAGCAGATCTAGCTGGTCTCTCATAATATAATGGAGACAGTAGATCTAGCTGGTCTAACATACTATAATATAGAGGATAGATCTAGCTGGTCTGTCATAATATAATCGAGACAGTAGATCTAGCTGGTCAGTCATATTATAATAGAGACAGTAGATCTAGCTGGTCTGTCATATTATAATAGAGACAGTAGATCTAGCTGGTCTGTCATAATATAATAGAGACAGTAGATTTAGCTGGTCTGTCAAAATATAATAGAGACAGTAGATCTAGCTGGTCTGTTATATACTATAATAGAGACAGTAGATCTAGCTGGTCTGTCATAATATAATAGAGACAGTAGATCTAGCTGGACTATCATAATATAATAGAGACAGTAGATCTAGCTGGTCTGTCATAATATAATAGAGACAGTAGATCTACCTGGTCTGTCATAATATGAGACAGTAGATCTAGCTGGTATGTTATATATTATAATAGAGACAGTAGATCTAGCTGGTCTGTCATAATATAATAGAGACAGTAGATCTAGCTGGACTATCATAATATAATAGAGACAGTAGATCTAGCTGGTCTGTCATAATATAATAGAGACAGTAGATCTACCTGGTCTGTCATAATATAATAGAGACAGTAGATCTAGCTGCTCTGTCATATTACAATAGAGACAGTAGATCAAGCTGGTCTGTCATACTATAATAGAGAGGATAGATCTAGCTGGTCTGTCATAATATAATTGAGACAGTAGATCTAGCTGGTCTGTCATAATATGAGACAGTAGATCTAGCTGGTATGTTATATATTATAATAGAGACAGTAGATCTAGCTGGTCTGTCATAATATGAGATAGTAGATCTAGCTGGTATGTTATATATTATAATAGAGAGGATATATCTAGCTGGTCTGTCATATTATAATAGAGACAGTAGATCTAGCTGGTCTGTCATAATATAATAGAGACAGCAGATCTAGCTGGTCTTTCATAATGTAATTGAGACAGTAGATCTAGCTGGTCTGTCATAATATAATAGAGACAGCAGATCTAGCTGGTCTTTCATAATATAATAGAGACAGTATATCTAGCTGGTATGTTGTATATTATAATAGAGACAGTAGATCTAGTTGGTCTGTCATAATATAATAGAGACAGTAGATCTAGCTGGTCTGTCATAATATCATAGAGACAGCAGATCTAGCTGGTCTCTCATAATATAATGGAGACAGTAGATCTAGCTGGTCTAACATACTATAATATAGAGGATAGATCTAGCTGGTCTGTCATAATATAATCGAGACAGTAGATCTAGCTGGTCAGTCATATTATAATAGAGACTGTAGCTCTAGCTGGTCTGTCATATTATAATAGAGACAGTAGATCTAGCTGGTCTGTCATAATATAATAGAGACAGTAGATTTAGCTGGTCTGTCAAAATATAATAGAGACAGTAGATCTAGCTGGTCTGTTATATACTATAATAGAGACAGTAGATCTAGCTGGTCTGTCATAATATAATAGAGACAGTAGATCTAGCTGGTCTGTCATATTATGATAGAGAAAGCAGCTCTAGCTGGTCTGTCATAATATATTAGAGACAGTAGATCTAGATGGTCTGTCATAATATAATGGAGACAGTAGATCTAGCTGGTCTGTCATAGTATAATAGAGACAGTAGATCTAGCTGGTCTGTCATAATATGAGACAGTAGATCTAGCTGGTATGTTATATATTATAATAGAGACAGTAGATCTAGCTGGTCTGTCATAATATAATAGAGACAGCAGATCTAGCTGGTCTGTCATAATATAATAGAGACAGCAGATCTAGCTGGTCTTTCATAATATAATTGAGACAGTCGATCTAGCTGGTCTTTCATAATATAATAGAGACAGCAGATCTAGCTGGTCTGTTATAATATAATAGAGACAGTAGATCTAGCTGGTCTGTTATATACTATAATAGAGACAGTAGATCTAGTTGGTCTGTCATAATATAATATAGAGGATAGATCTAGCTGGTCTGTCATAATATAATCGAGACAGTAGATCTAGCTGGTCTGTCATATTATAATAGAGACAGTAGATCTAGCTGGTCTGTCATAATATAATAGAGACAGTAGATCTAGCTGGTCTGTCATAATATAATAGAGACAGTAGATCTAGCTGGTCTGTCAAAATATAATAGAGACAGTAGATCTAGCTGGTCTGTCAAAATATAATAGAGACAGTAGGTCTAGCTGTGCTATCATAATATAATAGAGACAGTATATCTAGCTGGTCTGTCATACTATAATAGAGATGATAGATCTAGCTGGTCTGTCATATTATAATAGAGAAAGTAGATCTAGCTGGTCTGTCATAATATAACAGAGACAGTAGATCTAGCTGGTCTATCATAATATAATAGAGACAGTAGATCTAGCTGGTCTGTCATATTATAATAAATACAGTAGATCTAGCTGGTCTGTCATAATATGAGACAGTAGATCTAGCTGGTATGTTATATATTATAATAGAGAGGATAGATCTAGCTGGTCTGTCATATTATAATAGAGACAGTAGATCTAGCTGGTCTGTTATAATATGAGACAGTAGATCTAGCTGGTATGTTATATATTATAATAAAGACAGTAGATCTAGCTGGTCTGTCATAATATGAGACAGTAGATCTAGCTGGTATGTTATATATTATAATAGAGAGGATAGATCTAGCTGGTCTGTCATATTATAACAGAGACAGTAGATCTAGCTGGACTATCATAATATAATAGAGACAGTAGATCTAGCTGGTCTGTCATAATATAATAGAGACAGTAGATCTAGCTGCTCTGTCATATTATAATAGAGACAGTAGATCAAGCTGGTCTGTCATACTATAATAGAGAGGATAGATCTAGCTGGTCTGTCATAATATAATAGAGAAAGTAGATCTAGCTGGTCTGTCATAATATGAGACAGTAGATCTAGCTTGTATGTTATATATTATAATAAAGAAAGTAGATCTAGCTGGTCTGTCATAATATGAGACAGTAGATCTAGCTGGTATGTTATATATTATAATAGAGAGGATAGATCTAGCTGGTCTGTCATATTATAATAGAGACAGTAGATCTAGCTGGTCTGTCATAATATAATAGAGATAGAAGATCAAGCTGGTCTGTCATATTATAATAGAGACAGTAGATCTACCTGGTCTGTCATATTCTAATAGAGACAGTAGATCTAGCTGGTCTGTCATAATATGAGACAGTAGATCTAGCTGGTCTGTCATAACTTTATAGAGAGTATAGATCTAGCTGGTCTGTCATAACATAATCAAGACAGTAGATCTAGCAGGTCTGTCATAATATAATAGACACAGTAGATCTAGCTGGTCTGTCATAATTTAATAGAGACAATAGATCTAGCTGGTCTGTCATAATATAATATAGACAGTAGATCTAGCTGGTCTGTTATAGTATTATAGAGACAGTAGATCTAGCTGGTCTGTCATAATATAATAGAGACAGTAGATCTAGCTGCTCTGTCATATTATAATAGAGACAGTAGATCAAGCTGGTGACAGTAGATCTATCTGGTATGTTATATATTATAATAGAGACAGTAGATCTAGCTGGTCTGTCATAATATGAGACAGTAGATCTAGCTGGTATGTTATATATTATAATAGAGAGGATAGATCTAGCTGGTCTGTCATATTATAATAGAGACAGTAGATCTAGCTGGTCTGTCATAATATGAGACAGTAGATCTAGCTGGTATGTTATATATTATAATAAAGACAGTAGATCTAGCTGGTCTGTCATAATATGAGACAGTAGATCTAGCTGGTATGTTATATATTATAATAGAGAGGATAGATCTAGCTTGTCTGTCATATTATAATAGAGAAAGTAGATCTAGCTGGTCTGTCATAATATAATAGAGATAGTAGATCAAGCTGGTATGTCATATTATAATAGAGATAGTAGATCTACCTGGTCTGTCATATTATAATAGAGACAGTAAATCTAGCTGGTATGTTATATATTATAATAGAGAGGATATATCTAGCTGGTCTGTCATATTATAATAGAGACAGTAGATCTAGCTGGTCTGTCATAATATAATAGAGACAGCAGATCTAGCTGGTCTTTCATAATGTAATTGAGACAGTAGATCTAGCTGGTCTGTCATAATATAATAGAGACAGCAGATCTAGCTGGTCTTTCATAATATAATATAGACAGTATATCTAGCTGGTATGTTATATATTATAATAGAGACAGTAGATCTAGCTGGTCTGTCATAATATAATAGACACAGTAGATCTAGCTTGTCTGTCATAATATAATAGAGATGTAGATCTAGCTGTTCTGTCATAATATAATAGAGACAGTAGATCTAGCTGGTCTGTTATTTATTATAATAGAGACAGTAGATCTAGTTGGTCTGTCATAATATAATAGAGACAGTAGATCTAGCTGGTCTCTCATAATATAATGGAGACAGTAGATCTAGCTGGTCTAACATACTATAATATAGAGGATAGATCTAGCTGGTCTGTCATAATATAATGGACACAGTAGATCTAGCTTGTCTGTCATAATATAATAGAGACGTAGATCTAGCTGTTCTGTCATAATATAATAGAGACAGTAGATCTAGCTGGTCTGTTATATATTATAATAGAGACAGTAGATCTAGTTGGTCTGTCATAATATAATAGAGACAGTAGATCTAGCTGGTCTCTCATAATATAATGGAGACAGTAGATCTAGCTGGTCTAACATACTATAATATAGAGGATAGATCTAGCTGGTCTGTCATAATATAATAGAGACAGTAGATTTAGCTGGTCTGTCAAAATATAATAGAGACAGTAGATCTAGCTGGTCTGTTATATACTATAATAGAGACAGTAGATCTAGCTGGTCTGTCATAATATAATAGAGACAGTAGATCTAGCTGGTCTGTCATATTATGATAGAGAAAGCAGCTCTAGCTGGTCTGTCATAATATATTAGAGACAGTAGATCTAGCTGGTCTGTCATAATATAATGGAGACAGTAGATCTAGCTGGTCTGTCATAGTATAATAGAGACAGTAGATCTAGCTGGTCTGTCATAATATGAGACAGTAGATCTAGCTGGTATGTTATATATTATAAAAGAGAAAATAGATCTAGCTGATCTGTCATAATATTATAGAGAGGATAGATCTAGCTGGTTTGTCATAATATAATAGAGACAGTAGATCTAGCTGGACTATCATAATATAATAGAGAGAGTAGATCTAGCTTGTCTGTCATAATATAATAGAGACAGTAGATCTACCTGGTCTGTCATAATATAATAGAGACAGTAGATCTAGCTGCTCTATCATATTATAATAGAGACAGTAGATCAAACTGGTCTGTCATACTATAATAGAGAGGATAGATCTAGCTGGTCTGTCATAATATAATTGAGACAGTAGATCTAGCTGGTCTGTCATAATATGAGACAGTAGATATAGCTAGTATGTTATATATTATAATAGAGACAGTAGATTTAGCTGGTCTGTCATAATATAATAGAGACAGCAGATCTAGCTGGTCTTTCATAATATAATAGAGACAGTATATCTAGCTGGTCTGTTATATATTATAATAGAGACAGTAGATCTAGCTGGTCTGTCATATTATAATAGAGACAGTAGATCTAGCTGGTCTGTCATATTATAATAGAGACAGTAGATCTATATGGTCTGTCAAAATATAATAGAGACAGTAGATCTAGCTGGTCTGTCATATTATGATAGAGACAGCAGCTCTAGCTGGTCTGTCATAATATATTAGAGACAGTAGATCTAGCTGGTCTGTAATAATATAATGGAGACAGTAGATCTAGCTGGTCTGTCATAGTATAATAGAGACAGTAGATCTAGCTGGTCTGTCATATTATAATAGAGACAGTAGATCTATATGGTCTGTCAAAATATAATAGAGACAGTAGATCTAGCTGGTCTGTCATATTATGATAGAGACAGCAGCTCTAGCTGGTCTGTCATAATATATTAGAGACAGTAGATCTAGCTGGTCTGTCATAATATAATGGAGACAGTAGATCTAGCTGGTCTGTCATAGTAGAATAGAGACAGTAGATCTAGCTGCTCTGTCATATTATAATAGAGACAGTAGATCTAGCTGGTCTGTCATGATATAATAGAGACAGTAAAACTAGCTGGTTTGTCAAAATATAATAGAGACAGTAGATCTAGCTGGTCTGTCATAATATAATAGAGACAGTAGATCTAGCTGCTCTGTCATATTATAATAGAGATGGTAGATCAAGCTGGTCTGTCATAATATTATAGAGAGGATAGATCTAGCTGGTCTGTCATAATATAATAGAGACAGTAGATCTAGCTGGACTATCATAATATAATAGAGACAGTAGATCTAGCTGCTCTGTCATATTATAATAGAGATGGTAGATCAAGCTGGTCTGTCATATTATAATAGAGAGGATAGATCTAGCTGGTCTGTCATAATATAATAGAGACAGTAGATCTAGCTGGTCTGTCATAATATGAGACAGTAGATCTAGCTGGTATGTTATATATTATAATAGAGACAGTAGATCTAGCTTGTCTGTCAAAATATGAGACAGTAGATCTAGCTGGTATGTTATGTATTATAATAGAGATGATATATCTAGCTGGTCTGTCATATTATAATAGAGACAGTAGATCTAGCTGGTCTGTCATAATATAATAGAGATAGTAGATCAAGCTGGTCTGTTATAATATTATAGAGACAGTAGATCTAGCTGGTCTGTCATAATATAATAGAGACAGCTGATCGAGCTGGTCTTTCATAATATAATTGAGACAGTAGATCTAGCTGGTCTGTCATAATATAATAGGGACAGTAGATCTAGCTGGTCTGTCATAATATAATGAACACAGTAGATCTAGCTGGTCTGTCATAATATAATAGAGACGTAGATCTAGCTGGTCTGTCATAATATAAGAGAGACAGTAGATCTAGCTGGTCTGTTATATACTATAATAGAAACAGTAGATCTAGCTGGTCTGTCATACTATAATATAGAGGATAGATCTAGATGGTCTGTCATAATATAATCGATACAGTAGATCTAGCTGGTGTGTCAAAATATAATAGAGACAGTAGATCTAGCTGTTCTGTCATAATATAATAGAGACAGTAGATCTAGCTGGTCTGTTATATGTTATAATAGAGACAGTAGATCTAGTTGGTCTGTCATAATATAATAGAGACAGTAGATCTAGCTGGTCTGTCATAATTTAATGGAGACAGTAGATCTAGCTGGTCTGTCATACTATAATATAGAGGATAGATCTAGCTGGTCTGTCATAATATAATCGAGACAGTAGATCTAGCTGGTCTGTTATATACTATAATAGAGACAGTAGATCTAGCTGGTCTGTCATAATATAATAGAGACACTAGATCTAGCTGGTCTGTCATATTATAATAGAGACAGTAGATCTAGCTGGTCTGTCATATTATAATAGAGACAGTAGATCTATATGGTCTGTCAAAATATAACAGAGACAGTAGATCTAGCTGGTCTGTCATATTATGATAGAGACAGCAGCTCTAGCTGGTCTGTCATAAGATTTTAGAGACAGTAGATCTAGCTGGTCTGTCATAATATAATGGAGACAGTAGATCTAGCTGGTCTGTCATAGTCTAATAGAGACAGTAGATCTAGCTGGTCTGTCATAATATGAGACAGTAGATCTAGCTGGTATGTTATATATTATAATAGAGACAGTAGATCTAGCTGGACTATCATAATATAATAGAGACAGTAGATCTAGCTGGTCTGTCATAATATAATAGAGACAGTAGATCTACCTGGTCTGTCATAATATAATAGAGACAGTAAATCTAGCTGCTCTGTCATATTATAATAGAGACAGTAGATCAAGCTGGTCTGTCATACTATAATAGAGAGGATAGATCTAGCTGGTCTGTCATAATATAATGGAGACAGTAGATCTAGCTGGTCTGTCATAATATAATAGAGACAGTAGATCTAGCTGGTCTGTTATTTATTATAATAGAGACAGTAGATCTAGTTGGTCTGTCATAATATAATAGAGACAGTAGATCTAGCTGGTCTGTCATAATATAATGGAGACAGTAGATCTAGCTGGTCTGTCATAATATAATAGAGACAGTAGATCTAGCTGGTCTGTCATATTATAATAGAGACAGTAGATCTAGCTGGTCTGTAATAATATAATAGAGACAGTGGATCTAGATGGTCTTTCAAAATATAATAGAGACAGTAGATCTAGCTGGTCTGTTATATACTATAATAGAGACAGTAGATCTAGCTGGTCTGTCATAATATAATAGAGACAGTAGATCTAGCTGGTCTGTCATATTATAATAGAGACAGTAGAACTAGCTGGTCTGTCATATTATAATAGAGACAGTAGATCTATATGGTCTGTCAAAATATAATAGAGACAGTAGATCTAGCTGGTCTGTCATATTATGATAGAGACAGCAGCTCTAGCTGGTCTGTCATAATATATTAGAGACAGTAGATCTAGCTGGTCTGTCATAATATAATGGAGACAGTAGATCTAGCTGGTCTGTCATAGTATAATAGAGACAGTAGATCTAGCTGGTCTGTCATATTATAATAGAGACAGTAGATCTATATGGTCTGTCAAAATATAATAGAGACAGTAGATCTAGCTGGTCTGTCATATTATGATAGAGACAGCAGCTCTAGCTGGTCTGTCATAATATATTAGAGACAGTAGATCTAGCTGGTCTGTCATAATATAATGGTGACAGTAGATCTAGCTGGTCTGTCATAGTATAATGGAGACAGTAGATCTAGCTGCTCTGTCATATTATAATAGAGACAGTAGATCTAGCTGGTCTGTCATGATATAATAGAGACAGTAAAACTAGCTGGTTTGTCAAAATATAATAAAGACAGTAGATCTAGCTGGTCTGTCATAATATAATAGAGACAGTAGATCTAGCTGCTCTGTCATATTATAATAGAGATGGTAGATCAAGCTGGTCTGTCATAATATTATAGAGAGGATAGATCTAGCTGGTCTGTCATAATATAATAGAGACAGTAGATCTAGCTGGACTATCATAATATAATAGAGACAGTAGATCTAGCTGCTCTGTCATATTATAATAGAGATGGTAGATCAAGCTGGTCTGTCATATTATAATAGAGAGGATAGATCTAGCTGGTTTGTCATAATATAATAGAGACAGTAGATCTAGCTGGTCTGTCATAATATGAGACAGTAGATCTAGCTGGTATGTTATATATTATAATAGAGACAGTAGATCTAGCTTGTCTGTCAAAATATGAGACAGTAGATCTAGCTGGTATGTTATGTATTATAATAGAGATGATATATCTAGCTGGTCTGTCATATTATAATAGAGACAGTAGATCTAGCTGGTCTGTCATAATATAATAGAGATAGTAGATCAAGCTGGTCTGTTATAATATTATAGAGACAGTAGATCTAGCTGGTCTGTCATAATATAATAGAGACAGCTGATCGAGCTGGTCTTTCATAATATAATTGAGACAGTAGATCTAGCTGGTCTGTCATAATATAATAGGGACAGTAGATCTAGCTGGTCTGTCATAATATAATGAACACAGTAGATCTAGCTGGTCTGTCATAATATAATAGAGACGTAGATCTAGCTGGTCTGTCATAATATAAGAGAGACAGTAGATCTAGCTGGTCTGTTATATACTATAATAGAAACAGTAGATCTAGCTGGTCTGTCATACTATAATATAGAGGATAGATCTAGATGGTCTGTCATAATATAATCGATACAGTAGATCTAGCTGGTGTGTCAAAATATAATAGAGACAGTAGATCTAGCTGTTCTGTCATAATATAATAGAGACAGTAGATCTAGCTGGTCTGTTATATGTTATAATAGAGACAGTAGATCTAGTTGGTCTGTCATAATATAATAGAGACAGTAGATCTAGCTGGTCTGTCATAATATGAGACAGTAGATCTAGCTGGTATGTTATATATTATAATAGAGACAGTAGATCTAGCTTGTCTGTCAAAATATGAGACAGTAGATCTAGCTGGTATGTTATGTATTATAATAGAGATGATATATCTAGCTGGTCTGTCATATTATAATAGAGACAGTAGATCTAGCTGGTCTGTCATAATATAATAGAGATAGTAGATCAAGCTGGTCTGTTATAATATTATAGAGACAGTAGATCTAGCTGGTCTGTCATAATATAATAGAGACAGCTGATCGAGCTGGTCTTTCATAATATAATTGAGACAGTAGATCTAGCTGGTCTGTCATAATATAATAGGGACAGTAGATCTAGCTGGTCTGTCATAATATAATGAACACAGTAGATCTAGCTGGTCTGTCATAATATAATAGAGACGTAGATCTAGCTGGTCTGTCATAATATAAGAGAGACAGTAGATCTAGCTGGTCTGTTATATACTATAATAGAAACAGTAGATCTAGCTGGTCTGTCATACTATAATATAGAGGATAGATCTAGATGGTCTGTCATAATTTAATCGATACAGTAGATCTAGCTGGTGTGTCAAAATATAATAGAGACAGTAGATCTAGCTGTTCTGTCATAATATAATAGAGACAGTAGATCTAGCTGGTCTGTTATATGTTATAATAGAGACAGTAGATCTAGTTGGTCTGTCATAATATAATAGAGACAGTAGATCTAGCTGGTCTGTCATAATTTAATGGAGACAGTAGATCTAGCTGGTCTGTCATACTATAATATAGAGGATAGATCTAGCTGGTCTGTCATAATATAATCGAGACAGTAGATCTAGCTGGTCTGTTATATACTATAATAGAGACAGTAGATCTAGCTGGTCTGTCATAATATAATAGAGACACTAGATCTAGCTGGTCTGTCATATTATAATAGAGACAGTAGATCTAGCTGGTCTGTCATATTATAATAGAGACAGTAGATCTATATGGTCTGTCAAAATATAACAGAGACAGTAGATCTAGCTGGTCTGTCATATTATGATAGAGACAGCAGCTCTAGCTGGTCTGTCATAAGATTTTAGAGACAGTAGATCTAGCTGGTCTGTCATAATATAATGGAGACAGTAGATCTAGCTGGTCTGTCATAGTCTAATAGAGACAGTAGATCTAGCTGGTCTGTCATAATATGAGACAGTAGATCTAGCTGGTATGTTATATATTATAATAGAGACAGTAGATCTAGCTGGACTATCATAATATAATAGAGACAGTAGATCTAGCTGGTCTGTCATAATATAATAGAGACAGTAGATCTACCTGGTCTGTCATAATATAATAGAGACAGTAAATCTAGCTGCTCTGTCATATTATAATAGAGACAGTAGATCAAGCTGGTCTGTCATACTATAATAGAGAGGATAGATCTAGCTGGTCTGTCATAATATAATGGAGACAGTAGATCTAGCTGGTCTGTCATAATATAATAGAGACAGTAGATCTAGCTGGTCTGTTATTTATTATAATAGAGACAGTAGATCTAGTTGGTCTGTCATAATATAATAGAGACAGTAGATCTAGCTGGTCTGTCATAATATAATGGAGACAGTAGATCTAGCTGGTCTGTCATAATATAATAGAGACAGTAGATCTAGCTGGTCTGTCATATTATAATAGAGACAGTAGATCTAGCTGGTCTGTAATAATATAATAGAGACAGTGGATCTAGATGGTCTTTCAAAATATAATAGAGACAGTAGATCTAGCTGGTCTGTTATATACTATAATAGAGACAGTAGATCTAGCTGGTCTGTCATAATATAATAGAGACAGTAGATCTAGCTGGTCTGTCATATTATAATAGAGACAGTAGAACTAGCTGGTCTGTCATATTATAATAGAGACAGTAGATCTATATGGTCTGTCAAAATATAATAGAGACAGTAGATCTAGCTGGTCTGTCATATTATGATAGAGACAGCAGCTCTAGCTGGTCTGTCATAATATATTAGAGACAGTAGATCTAGCTGGTCTGTCATAATATAATGGAGACAGTAGATCTAGCTGGTCTGTCATAGTATAATAGAGACAGTAGATCTAGCTGGTCTGTCATATTATAATAGAGACAGTAGATCTATATGGTCTGTCAAAATATAATAGAGACAGTAGATCTAGCTGGTCTGTCATATTATGATAGAGACAGCAGCTCTAGCTGGTCTGTCATAATATATTAGAGACAGTAGATCTAGCTGGTCTGTCATAATATAATGGTGACAGTAGATCTAGCTGGTCTGTCATAGTATAATGGAGACAGTAGATCTAGCTGCTCTGTCATATTATAATAGAGACAGTAGATCTAGCTGGTCTGTCATGATATAATAGAGACAGTAAAACTAGCTGGTTTGTCAAAATATAATAAAGACAGTAGATCTAGCTGGTCTGTCATAATATAATAGAGACAGTAGATCTAGCTGCTCTGTCATATTATAATAGAGATGGTAGATCAAGCTGGTCTGTCATAATATTATAGAGAGGATAGATCTAGCTGGTCTGTCATAATATAATAGAGACAGTAGATCTAGCTGGACTATCATAATATAATAGAGACAGTAGATCTAGCTGCTCTGTCATATTATAATAGAGATGGTAGATCAAGCTGGTCTGTCATACTATAATAGAGAGGATAGATCTAGCTGGTCTGTCATAATATAATAGAGACAGTAGATCTAGCTGGTCTGTCATTATATGAGACAGTAGATCTAGCTGGTATGTTATATATTATAATAGAGACAGTAGATCTAGCTGGTCTGTCAAAATATGAGACAGTAGATCTAGCTGGTATGTTATATATTATAATAGAGATGATATATCTAGCTGGTCTGTCATATTATAATAGAGACAGTAGATCTAGCTGGTCTGTCATAATATAATAGAGATAGTAGATCAAGCTGGTCTGTTATAATATTATAGAGACAGTAGATCTAGCTGGTCTGTCATAATATAATAGAAACAGCAGATCTAGCTGGTCTTTCATAATATAATTGAGACAGTAGATCTAGCTAGTCTGTCATAATATAATAGAGACAGTAGATCTAGCTGGTCTGTCATAATATAATGAACACAGTAGATCTAGCTGGTCTGTCATAATATAATAGAGACGTAGATCTAGCTGGTCTGTCATAATATAAGAGAGACAGTAGATCTAGCTGGTCTGTTATATACTATAATAGAAACAGTAGATCTAGCTGGTCTGTCATACTATAATATAGAGGATAGATCTAGATGGTCTGTCATAATATAATCGAGACAGTAGATCTAGCTGGTGTGGCATAATATAATATAGACAGTAGATCTAGCTGGTCTGTTATAATATTATAGAGACAGTAAAACTAGCTGGTCTGTAATAATATAATAGAGACAGTGGATCTAGCTGGTCTTTCAAAATATAATAGAGACAGTAGATCTAGCTGGTCTGTCATAATATAATAGAGACAGTAGATCTAGCTGGTCTGTCATATTATAATAGAGACAGTAGATCTAGCTGTTCTGTCATATTATAATAGAGACAGTAGATCTATATGGTCTGTCAAAATATAATAGAGACAGTAGATCTAGCTGGTCTGTCATATTATGATAGAGACAGCAGCTCTAGCTGGTCTGTCATAATATATTAGAGACAGTAGATCTAGCTGGTCTGTCATAATATAATGGAGACAGTAGATCTAGCTGGTCTGTCATAGTATAATAGAGACAGTAGATCTAGCTGGTCTGTCATATTATAATAGAGACAGTAGATCTATATGGTCTGTCAAAATATAATAGAGACAGTAGATCTAGCTGGTCTGTCATATTATGATAGAGACAGCAGCTCTAGCTGGTCTGTCATAATATATTAGAGACAGTAGATCTAGCTGGTCTGTCATAATATAATGGAGACAGTAGATCTAGCTGGTGTGTCATAGTATAATGGAGACAGTAGATCTAGCTGCTCTGTCATATTATAATAGAGACAGTAGATCTAGCTGGTCTGTCATGATATAATAGAGACAGTAAAACTAGCTGGTTTGTCAAAATATAATAAAGACAGTAGATCTAGCTGGTCTGTCATAATATAATAGAGACAGTAGATCTAGCTGCTCTGTCATATTATAATAGAGATGGTAGATCAAGCTGGTCTGTCATAATATTATAGAGAGGATAGATCTAGCTGGTCTGTCATAATATAATAGAGACAGTAGATCTAGCTGGACTATCATAATATAATAGAGACAGTAGATCTAGCTGCTCTGTCATATTATAATAGAGATGGTAGATCAAGCTGGTCTGTCATACTATAATAGAGAGGATAGATCTAGCTGGTCTGTCATAATATAATAGAGACATTAGATCTAGCTGGTCTGTCATAATATGAGACAGTAGATCTAGCTGGTATGTTATATATTATAATAGAGACAGTAGATCTAGCTGGTCTGTCAAAGTATGAGACAGTAGATCTAGCTGGTATGTTATATATTATAATAGAGATGATATATCTAGCTGGTCTGTCATCTTATAATAGAGACAGTAGATCTAGCTGGTCTGTCATAATATAATAGAGATAGTAGATCAAGCTGGTCTGTTATAATATTATAGAGACAGTAGATCTAGCTGGTCTATCATAATATAATAGAGACAGCAGATCTAGCTGGTCTTTCATAATATAATTGAGACAGTAGATCTAGCTGGTCTGTCATAATATAATAGAGACAGTAGATCTAGCTGGTCTGTCATAATACAATGAACACAGTAGATCTAGCTGGTCTGTCATAATATAATAGAGACAGTAGATCTAGCTGCTCTGTCATATTATAATAGACATGGTAGATCAAGCTGGTCTGTCATAATATTATAGAGAGGATAGATCTAGCTGGTCTGTCATAATATAATAGAGACAGTAGATCTAGCTGGACTATCATAATATAATAGAGACAGTAGATCTAGCTGCTCTGTCATATTATAATAGAGATGGTAGATCAAGCTGGTCTGTCATACTATAATAGAGAGGATAGATCTAGCTGGTCTGTCATAATATAATAGAGACAGTAGATCTAGCTGGTCTGTCAAATAATGAGACAGTAGATCTAGCTGGTATGTTATATATTATAATAGAGACAGTAGATCTAGCTGGTCTGTCATAATATAATAGAGATAGTAGATCAAGCTGGTCTGTTATAATATTATAGAGACAGTAGATCTAGCTGGTCTGTCATAATATAATAGAGACAGCAGATCTAGCTGGTCTTTCATAATATAATTGAGACAGTAGATCTAGCTAGTCTGTCATAATATAATAGAGACAGTAGATCTAGCTGGTCTGTCGTAATATAATGAACACAGTAGATCTAGCTGGTCTGTCATAATATAATAGAGACGTAGATCTAGCTGGTCTGTCATAATATAAGAGAGACAGTAGATATAGCTGGTCTGTTATATACTATAATAGAAACAGTAGATCTAGCTGGTCTGTCATACTATAATATAGAGGATAGATCTAGATGGTCTGTCATAATATAATCGAGACAGTAGATCTAGCTGGTGTGGCATAATATAATATAGACAGTAGATCTAGCTGGTCTGTTATAATATTATAGAGACAGTAAAACTAGCTGGTCTGTAATAATATAATAGAGACAGTGGATCTAGCTGGTCTTTCAAAATATAATAGAGACAGTAGATCTAGCTGGTCTGTTATATACTATAATAGAGACAGTAGATCTAGCTGGTCTGTCATAATATAATAGAGACAGTAGATCTAGCTGGTCTGTCATATTATAATAGAGACAGTAGATCTAGCTGTTCTGTCATATTATAATAGAGACAGTAGATCTATATGGTCTGTCAAAATATAATAGAGACAGTAGATCTAGCTGGTCTGTCATATTATGATAGAGACAGCAGCTCTAGCTGGTCTGTCATAATATATTAGAGACAGTAGATCTAGCTGGTCTGTCATAATATAATGGAGACAGTAGATCTAGCTGGTCTGTCATAGTATAATAGAGACAGTAGATCTAGCTGGTCTGTCATATTATAATAGAGACAGTAGATCTATATGGTCTGTCAAAATATAATAGAGACAGTAGATCTAGCTGGTCTGTCATATTATGATAGAGACAGCAGCTCTAGCTGGTCTGTCATAATATATTAGAGACAGTAGATCTAGCTGGTCTGTCATAATATAATGGAGACAGTAGATCTAGCTGGTCTGTCATAGTATAATGGAGACAGTAGATCTAGCTGCTCTGTCATATTATAATAGAGACAGTAGATCTAGCTGGTCTGTCATGATATAATAGAGACAGTAAAACTAGCTGGTTTGTCAAAATATAATAAAGACAGTAGATCTAGCTGGTCTGTCATAATATAATAGAGACAGTAGATCTAGCTGCTCTGTCATATTATAATAGAGATGGTAGATCAAGCTGGTCTGTCATAATATTATAGAGAGGATAGATCTAGCTGGTCTGTCATAATATAATAGAGACAGTAGATCTAGCTGGACTATCATAATATAATAGAGACAGTAGATCTAGCTGGTCTGTCATAATATAATAGAGATAGTAGATCAAGCTGGTCTGTCATATTATGATAGAGACAGCAGCTCTAGCTGGTCTGTCATAATATATTAGAGACAGTAGATCTAGCTGGTCTGTCATAATATAATGGAGACAGTAGATCTAGCTGGTCTGTCATAGTATAATGGAGACAGTAGATCTAGCTGCTCTGTCATATTATAATAGAGACAGTAGATCTAGCTGGTCTGTCATATTATAATAGAGACAGTAGATCTAGCTGGTCTGTCATAATATAATAGAGATAGTAGATCAAGCTGGTCTGTCATATTATAATAGAGAGGATAGATCTAGCTGGTCTGTCATATTATAATAGAGACAGTAGATCAAGCTGGTCTGTCATACTATAATAGAGAGGATAGATCTAGCTGGTCTGTCATAATATGAGAAAGTAGATCTAGCTGGTATGTTATATATTATAATAGAGACAGTAGATCTAGCTGGTCTGTCATAATATGAGAAAGTAGATCTAGCTGGTATGTTATATATTATAATAGAGACAGTAGATC
The DNA here is from genome assembly GCF_013265735.2 of Oncorhynchus mykiss. Taxonomy (NCBI): domain Eukaryota; kingdom Metazoa; phylum Chordata; class Actinopteri; order Salmoniformes; family Salmonidae; genus Oncorhynchus; species Oncorhynchus mykiss. The sequence continues at coordinate 105,834 of NW_023493782.1, forward strand.
TAGCTGGTCTGTCATAATAAGAGACAGTAGATCTAGCTGGTATGTTATATATTATAATAGAGAGGATATATCTAGCTGGTCTGTCATATTATAATAGAGACAGTAGATCTAGCTGGTCTGTCATAATGTAATAGAGATAGTAGATCAAGCTGGTCTGTTATAATATTATAGAGACAGTAGAACTAGCTGGTCTGTCATAATATAATAGAGACAGCAGATCTAGCTGGTCTTTTATAATATAATTGAGACAGTAGATCTAGCTGGTCTGTCATAATATAATAGAGACAGTAGATCTAGCTCGTCTGTCATAATGTCATAGAGACAGCAGATCTAGCTGGTCTAACATACTATAATATAGAGGATAGATCTAGCTGGTCTGTCATAATATAATCGAGACAGTAGATCTAGCTGGTCAGTCATATTATAATAGAGACAGTAGCTCTAGCTGGTCTGTCATATTATAATAGAGACAGTAGATCTAGCTGGTCTGTCATAATATAATAGAGATAGTAGATCAAGCTGGTCTGTCATATTATAATAGAGACAGTAGATCTAGCTGGTCTGTCATATTATAATAGAGACAGTAGATCTAGCTGGTCTGTCATAATATGAGACAGTAGATCTAGCTGGTATGTTATATATTATAATAGAGAGGATAGATCTAGCTGGTCTGTCATATTATAATAGAGACAGTAGATCTAGCTGGTCTGTCATAATATAATAGAGATAGAAGATCAAGCTGGTCTGTCATATTATAATAGAGACAGTAGATCTACCTGGTCTGTCATATTCTAATAGAGACAGTAGATCTAGCTGGTCTATCATAATATGAGACAGTAGATCTAGCTGGTCTGTCATAACTTTATAGAGAGTATCGATCTAGCTGGTCTGTCATAATATAATCAAGACAGTAGATCTAGCAGGTCTGTCATAATATAATAGACACAGTAGATCTAGCTGGTCTGTCATAATTTAATAGAGACAATAGATCTAGCTGGTCTGTCATAATATAATATAGACAGTAGATCTAGCTGGTCTGTTATAGTATTATAGAGACATTAGATCTAGCTGGTCTGTCATATTATAATAGAGACAGTAGATCTAGCTGGTCTGTCATAATATAATAGAGAGTAGATCTAGCTGGTCTGTCATAATATAATAGAGACAGTAGATCTAGCTGGTCTGTCAAAATATAACAGAGACAGTAGATCTAGCTGGTCTGTCAAAATATAATAGAGACAGTAGGTCTAGCTGGTCTGTCATAATATAATAGAGACAATAGATCTAGCTGGTCTGTCATATTATAATAGAGAAAGTAGATCTAGCTGGTCTGTCATAATATAATAGAGATAGTAGATCAAGCTGGTCTGTCATATTATAATAGAGACAGTAGATCTACCTGGTCTGTCATATTATAATAGAGACAGTAGATCTAGCTGGTCTGTCATAATATGAGACAGTAGATCTAGCTGGTATGTTATATATTATAATAGAGAGAATAGATCTAGCTGGTCTGTCATATTATAATAGAGACAGTAGATCTTGCTGGTCTGTCATAATACAACAGAGACAGTAGATCTAGCTGGTCTATCATAATATAATAGAGACATCAGATCTAGCTGGTCTGTCATAATATAATAGAGACAGCAGATCTAGCTGGTCTGTCATAATATAATAGAGACAGTAGATCTAGCTGGTCTGTCATAATATGAGACAGTAGATCTAGCTGGTATGTTATATTTTATAATAAAGACAGTAGATCTAGCTGGTCTGTCATAATATGAGACAGTAGATCTAGCTGGTATGTTATATATTATAATAGAGAGGATAGATCTAGCTGGTCTGTCATATTATAATAGAGACAGTAGATCTAGCTGGTCTGTCATAATATAATAGAGATAGTAGATCAAGCTGGTATGTCATATTATAATAGAGATAGTAGATCTACCTGGTCTGTCATATTATAATAGAGACAGTAGATCTAGCTGGTCTGTCATAATATGAGACAGTAGATCTAGCTGGTCTGTCATAATTTAATAGAGACAATAGATCTAGCTGGTTTGTCACAATATAATATAGACAGTAGATCTAGCTGGTCTGTTATAATATTATAGAGACAGTAGATCTAGCTGGTCTGTTATATACTATAATAGAGACAGTAGATCTAGCTGGTCTGTCATACTATAATATAGAGGATAGATCTAGCTGGTCTGTCATAATATAATTGAGACAGTAGATCTAGCTGGTCTATCATAATATAATAGAGCCATAGAGACAGTAGATCTAGCTGGTCTGTCATAATATAATAGAGACAGCAGATCTAGCTGGTCTGTCATAATATCATAGAGACAGTAGATCTAGCTGGTCTGTTATAATATTATAGAGACAGTAGATCTAGCTGGTCTGTCATAATATAATAGAGACAGCAGATCTAGCTGTTCGTTCATAATATAATTGAGACTGTAGATCTAGCTGGTCTGTCATAATATAATAGAGAAGCAGATCTAGCTGGTCTTTCATAATATAATAGTGACAGTATATCTAGCTGGTATGTTATATATTATAATAGATAGAGTAGATCTAGCTGGTCCGTCATAATATAATAGAGACAGTAGATCTAGCTGGTCTGTCATAATATAATGGACACAGTAGATCTAGCTTGTCTGTCATAATATAATAGAGACGTAGATCTAGCTGTTCTGTCATAATATAATAGAGACAGTAGATCTAGCTGGTCTGTTATATATTATAATAGAGACAGTAGATCTAGTTGGTCTGTCATAATATAATAGAGACAGTAGATCTAGCTGGTCTCTCATAATATAATGGAGACAGTAGATCTAGCTGGTCTAACATACTATAATATAGAGGATAGATCTAGCTGGTCTGTCATAATATAATCGAGACTGTAGATCTAGCTGGTCAGTCATATTATAATAGAGACAGTAGATCTAGCTGGTCTGTCATATTATAATAGAGACAGTAGATCTAGCTGGTCTGTTATATACTATAATAGAGACAGTAGATCTAGCTGGTCTGTCATAATATAATAGAGACAGTAGATCTAGCTGGTCTGTCATATTATGATAGAGAAAGCAGCTCTAGCTGGTCTGTCATAATATATTAGAGACAGTAGATCTAGCTGGTCTGTCATAATATAATGGAGACAGTAGATCTAGCTGGTCTGTCATAGTATAATAGAGACAGTAGATCTAGCTGGTCTGTCGTAATATGAGACGGTAGATCTAGCTGGTATGTTATATATTATAATAGAGACAGTAGATCTAGCAGGTCTGTCATAATATTATAGAGAGGATAGATCTAGCTGGTCTGTCATAATATAATAGAGACAGTAGATCTAGCTGGACTAGCATAATATAATAGAGACAGTAGATCTAGCTGGTCTGTCATTATATAATAGAGACAGTAGATCTACCTGGTCTGTCATAATATAATAGAGACAGTAGATCTAGCTGCTTTGTCATATTATAATAGAGACAGTAGATCAAGCTGGTCTGTCATACTATAATATAGAGGATAGATCTAGATGGTCTGTCATAATATAATCGAGACAGTAGATCTAGCTGGTGTGTCAAAATATAATAGAGACAGTAGATCAAGATGTTCTGTCATAATATAATAGAGACAGTAGATCTAGCTGGTCTGTTATATATTATAATAGAGACAGTAGATCTAGGTGGTCTGTCATAATATAATAGAGACAGTAGATCTAGCTGGTCTGTCATAATTTAATGGAGACAGTAGATCTAGCTGGTCTGTCATACTATAATATAGAGGATATATCTAGCTGGTCTGTCATAATATAATTGAGACAGTAGATCTAGCTGGTCTGTTATATACTATAATAGAGACAGTAGATCTAGCTGGTCTGTCATAATATAATAGAGACAGTAGATCTAGCTGGTCTGTCATATTATAATAGAGACATTAGATCTAGCTGGTCTGTCATATTATAATAGAGACAGTAGATCTATATGGTCTGTCAAAATATAATAGAGACAGTAGATCTAGCTGGTCTGTCATATTATGATAGAGACAGCAGCTCTAGCTGGTCTGTCATAATATTTTAGAGACAGTAGATCTAGCTGGTCTGTCATAATATAATGGAGACAGTAGATCTAGCTGGTCTGTCATAGTATAATAGAGACAGTAGATCTAGCTGGTCTGTCATAATATAATGGAGACAGTAGATCTAGCTGGTCTGTCATAGTATATTAGAGACAGTAGATCTAGCTGATATGTTATATATTATAATAGAGACAGTAGATCTAGCTGGACTATCATCATATAATAGAGACAGTAGATCTAGCTGGTCTGTCATAATATAATAGAGACAGTAGATCTACCTGGTCTGTCATAATATAATAGAGACAGTAAATCTAGCTGCTCTGTCATATTATAATAGAGACAGTAGATCAAGCTGGTCTGTCATACTATAATAGAGAGGATAGATCTAGCTGGTCTGTCATAATATAATAGAGACAGTAGATCTTGCTGGTCTGTCATAATATGAGACAGTAGATCTAGCTGGTATGTTATATATTATAATAGAGACAGTAGATCAAGCTGGTCTGTCATATTATAATAGAGAGGATAGATCTAGCTGGTCTGTCATAATATAATAGAGACAGTAGATCTAGCTGGTCTGTCATAATATGAGACAGTAGATCTAGCTAGTATGTTATATATTATAATAGAGAGGATATATCTAGCTGGTCTGTCATATTATAATAGAGACAGTAGATCTAGCTGGTCTGTCATAATATAATAGAGATAGTAGCTCAAGCTGGTCTGTTATAATATTATAGAGACAGTAGAACTAGCTGGTCTGTCATAATATAATAGAGACAGCAGATCTAGCTGGTCTTTCATAATATAATTGAGACAGTAGATCTAGCTGGTCTGTCATAATATAATAGAGACAGCAGATCTAGCTGGTCTGTCAAAATATAATGGACACAGTAGATCTAGTTGGTGTGTCATAATATAATAGAAACAGTAGATCTAGCTCGTCTGTCATAATGTCATAGAGACAGCAGATCTAGCTGGTCTCTCATAATATAATGGAGACAGTAGATCTAGCTGGTCTAACATACTATAATATAGAGGATAGATCTAGCTGGTCTGTCATAATATAATTGAGACAGTAGATCTAGCTGGTCTGTCATAATATGAGACAGTAGATCTAGCTAGTATGTTATATATTATAATAGAGACAGTAGATCTAGCTGGTCTGTCATAATATGAGACAGTAGATCTAGCTGGTATGTTATATATTATAATAGAGAGGATATATCTAGCTGGTCTGTCATATTATAATAGAGACAGTAGATCTAGCTGGTCTGTCATAATATAATAGAGACAGCAGATCTAGCTGGTCTTTCATAATGTAATTGAGACAGTAGATCTAGCTGGTCTGTCATAATATAATAGAGACAGCAGATCTAGCTGGTCTTTCATAATATCATAGAGACAGTAGATCTAGCTGGACTATCATAATATGAGACAGTATATCTAGCTGGTATGTTATATATTATAATAGAGACAGTAGATCTAGCTGGTCTGTCATAATATGAGACAGTAGATCTAGCTGGTATGTTATATATTATAATAGAGAGGATATATCTAGCTGGTCTGTCATATTATAATAGAGACAGTAGATCTAGCTGGTCTGTCATAATATAATAGAGATAGTAGATCAAGCTGGTCTGTTATAATATTATAGAGACAGTAGAACTAGCTGGTCTGTCATAATATAATAGAGACAGCAGATCTAGCTGGTCTTTCATAATATAATTGAGACAGTAGATCTAGCTGGTCTGTCATAATATAATAGAGACAGCAGATCTAGCTGGTCTGTCAAAATATAATGGACACAGTAGATCTAGTTGCTGTGTCATAATATAATAGAAACAGTAGATCTAGCTCGTCTGTCATAATGTCATAGAGACAGCAGATCTAGCTGGTCTCTCATAATATAATGGAGACAGTAGATCTAGCTGGTCTAACATACTATAATATAGAGGATAGATCAAGCTGGTCTGTCATAATATGAGACAGTAGATCTAGCTAGTATGTTATATATTATAATAGAGACAGTAGATCTAGCTGGTCTTTCATAATATGAGACAGTAGATCTATCTGGTATGTTATATATTATAATAGAGATGATATATCTAGCTGGCCTGTCATATTATAATAGAGACAGTAGATCTAGCTGGTCTGTCATAATATAATAGAGACAGCAGATCTAGCTGGTCTTTCATAATGTAATTGAGACAGTAGATCTAGCTGGTCTGTCATAATATAATAGAGACAGCAGATCTAGCTGGTCTTTCATAATATAATAGAGACAGTATATCTAGCTGGTATGTTATATATTATAATAGAGACAGTAGATCTAGCTGGTCTGTCATAATATAATGAACACAGTAGATCTAGCTGGTCTGTCATAATATAATAGAGACCGTAGATCTAGCTGGTCTGTCAAAATATAATGGACACAGTAGATCTAGTTGGTGTGTCATAATATAATAGAGACAGTAGATCTAGCTCGTCTGTCATAATGTCATAGAGACAGCAGATCTAGCTGGTCTCTCATAATATAATGGAGACAGTAGATCAAGCTGGTCTAACATACTATAATATAGAGGATAGATCTAGCTGGTCTGTCATAATATAATTGAGACAGTAGATCTAGCTGGTCAGTCATATTATAATAGAGACAGTAGATCTAGCTGGTCTGTCATATTATAATAGAGACATTAGATCTAGCTGGTCTGTCATAATATAGTAGAGAGAGTAGATTTAGCTGGTCTGTCAAAATATAATAGAGACAGTAGATCTAGCTGGTCTGTTATATACTATAATAGAGACAGTAGATCTAGCTGGTCTGTCATAATATAATAGAGACAGTAGATCTAGCTGGTCTGTCATATTATGATAGAGAAAGCAGCTCTAGCTGGTCTGTCATAATATATTAGAGACAGTAGATCTAGCTGGTCTGTCATAATATAATGGAGACAGTAGATCTAGCTGGTCTGTCATAGTATAATAGAGACAGTAGATCTAGCTGGTCTGTCATAATATGAGACAGTAGATCTAGCTGGTCTGTCATAATATTATAGAGAGGATAGATCTAGCTGGTCTGTCATAATATAATAGAGACAGTAGATCTACCTGGACTATTATAATATAATAGAGACAGTAGATCTAGCTGGTCTGTCATAATATAATAGAGACAGTAGATCTACCTGGTCTGTCATAATATAATAGAGACAGTAGATCTAGCTACTTTGTCATATTATAATAGAGACAGTAGATCAAGCTGGTCTGTCATACTATAATAGAGAGGATAGGTCTAGCTCGTCTGTCATAATATAATTGAGACAGTAGATCTAGCTGGTCTGTCATAATATGAGACAGTAGATCTAGCTGGTATGTTATATATTATAATAGAGACAGTAGATCTAGCTGGTCTGTCATAATATAATGAACACAGTAGATCTAGCTGGTCTGTCATAATATAATAGAGACCGTAGATCTAGCTGGTCTGTCAAAATATAATGGACACAGTAGATCTAGTTGGTGTGTCATAATATAATAGAGACAGTAGATCTAGCTCGTCTGTCATAATGTCATAGAGACAGCAGATCTAGCTGGTCTCTCATAATATAATGGAGACAGTAGATCAAGCTGGTCTAACATACTATAATATAGAGGATAGATCTAGCTGGTCTGTCATAATATAATTGAGACAGTAGATCTAGCTGGTCAGTCATATTATAATAGAGACAGTAGATCTAGCTGGTCTGTCATATTATAATAGAGACATTAGATCTAGCTGGTCTGTCATAATATAGTAGAGAGAGTAGATTTAGCTGGTCTGTCAAAATATAATAGAGACAGTAGATCTAGCTGGTCTGTTATATACTATAATAGAGACAGTAGATCTAGCTGGTCTGTCATAATATAATAGAGACAGTAGATCTAGCTGGTCTGTCATATTATGATAGAGAAAGCAGCTCTAGCTGGTCTGTCATAATATATTAGAGACAGTAGATCTAGCTGGTCTGTCATAATATAATGGAGACAGTAGATCTAGCTGGTCTGTCATAGTATAATAGAGACAGTAGATCTAGCTGGTCTGTCATAATATGAGACAGTAGATCTAGCTGGTCTGTCATAATATTATAGAGAGGATAGATCTAGCTGGTCTGTCATAATATAATAGAGACAGTAGATCTACCTGGACTATTATAATATAATAGAGACAGTAGATCTAGCTGGTCTGTCATAATATAATAGAGACAGTAGATCTACCTGGTCTGTCATAATATAATAGAGACAGTAGATCTAGCTACTTTGTCATATTATAATAGAGACAGTAGATCAAGCTGGTCTGTCATACTATAATAGAGAGGATAGGTCTAGCTCGTCTGTCATAATATAATTGAGACAGTAGATCTAGCTGGTCTGTCATAATATGAGACAGTAGATCTAGCTAGTATGTTATATATTATAATAGAGACAGTAGATCTAGCTGGTCTGTCATAATATAATAGAGATAGTAGATCAAGCTGGTCTGTTATAATATTATAGAGACAGTAGAACTAGCTGGTCTGTCATAATATAATAGAGACAGCAGATCTAGCTGGTCTTTCATAATATAATTGAGACAGTAGATCTAGCTGGTCTGTCATAATATAATAGAGACAGCAGATCTAGCTGGTCTGTCAAAATATAATGGACACAGTAGATCTAGTTGGTGTGTCATAATATAATAGAAACAGTAGATCTAGCTCGTCTGTCATAATGTCATAGAGACAGCAGATCTAGCTGGTCTCTCATAATATAATGGAGACAGTAGATCTAGCTGGTCTAACATACTATAATATAGAGGATAGATCTAACTGGTCTGTCATAATATGAGACAGTAGATCTAGCTAGTATGTTATATATTATAATAGAGACAGTAGATCTAGCTGGTCTTTCATAATATGAGACAGTAGATCTATCTGGTATGTTATATATTATAATAGAGATGATATATCTAGCTGGCCTGTCATATTATAATAGAGACAGTAGATCTAGCTGGTCTGTCATAATATAATAGAGACAGCAGATCTAGCTGGTCTTTCATAATGTAATTGAGACAGTAGATCTAGCTGGTCTGTCATAATATAATAGAGACAGCAGATCTAGCTTGTCTTTCATAATATAATAGAGACAGTATATCTAGCTGGTATGTTATATATTATAATAGAGACAGTAGATCTAGCTGGTCTGTCATAATATAATGAACACAGTAGATCTAGCTGGTCTGTCATAATATAATAGAGACCGTAGATCTAGCTGGTCTGTCAAAATATAATGGACACAGTAGATCTAGTTGGTGTGTCATAATATAATAGAGACAGTAGATCTAGCTCGTCTGTCATAATGTCATAGAGACAGCAGATCTAGCTGGTCTCTCATAATATAATGGAGACAGTAGATCAAGCTGGTCTAACATACTATAATATAGAGGATAGATCTAGCTGGTCTGTCATAATATAATTGAGACAGTAGATCTAGCTGGTCAGTCATATTATAATAGAGACAGTAGATCTAGCTGGTCTGTCATATTATAATAGAGACATTAGATCTAGCTGGTCTGTCATAATATAGTAGAGAGAGTAGATTTAGCTGGTCTGTCAAAATATAATAGAGACAGTAGATCTAGCTGGTCTGTTATATACTATAATAGAGACAGTAGATCTAGCTGGTCTGTCATAATATAATAGAGACAGTAGATCTAGCTGGTCTGTCATATTATGATAGAGAAAGCAGCTCGAGCTGGTCTGTCATAATATATTAGAGACAGTAGATCTAGCTGGTCTGTCATAATATAATGGAGACAGTAGATCTAGCTGGTCTGTCATAGTATAATAGAGACAGTAGATCTAGCTGGTCTGTCATAATATGAGACAGTAGATCTAGCTGGTCTGTCATAATATTATAGAGAGGATAGATCTAGCTGGTCTGTCATAATATAATAGAGACAGTAGATCTAGCTGGACTATTATAATATAATAGAGACAGTAGATCTAGCTGGTCTGTCATAATATAATAGAGACAGTAGATCTACCTGGTCTGTCATAATATAATAGAGACAGTAGATCTAGCTGCTTTGTCATATTATAATAGAGACAGTAGATCAAGCTGGTCTGTCATACTATAATAGAGAGGATAGGTCTAGCTGGTCTGTCATAATATAATTGAGACAGTAGATCTAGCTGGTCTGTCATAATATGAGACAGTAGATCTAGCTAGTATGTTATATATTATAATAGAGACAGTAGATCTAGCTGGTCTGTCATAATATGAGACAGTAGATCTAGCTGGTAGGTTATATATTATAATAGAGAGGATATATCTAGCTGGTCTGTCATATTATAATAGAGACAGTAGATCTAGCTGGTCTGTCATAATATAATAGAGACAGCAGATCTAGCTGGTCTTTCATAATGTAATTGAGACAGTAGATCTAGCTGGTCTGTCATAATATAATAGAGACAGCAGATCTAGCTGGTCTTTCATAATATCATAGAGACAGTAGATCTAGCTGGACTATCATAATATGAGACAGTAGATCTAGCTGGTATGTTATATATTATAATAGAGACAGTAGATCTAGCTGGTCTCTCATAATATGAGACAGTAGATCTAGCTGGTATGTTATATATTATAGTAGAGATGATATATCTAGCTGGTCTGTCATATTATAATAGAGACAGTAGATCTAGCTGGTCTGTCATAATATAATAGAGATAGTAGATCAAGCTGGTCTGTTATAATATTATAGAGACAGTAGATCTAGCTGGTCTGTCATAATATAATAGAGACAGCAGATCTAGCTGGTCTTTCATAATATAATTGAGAGAGTAGATCTAGCTGGTCTGTCATAATATAATAGAGACGTAGATCTAGCTGGTCTGTCATAGTATAAGCGAGACAGTAGATCTAGCTGGTCTGTTATATACTATTATAGAGACAGTAGATCTAGCTGGTCTGTCATACTATAATATAGAGGATAGATCTAGATGGTCTGTCATAATATAATCGAGACAGTAGATCTAGCTGGTGTGTCAAAATATAATAGAGACAGTAGATCTAGCTGTTCTGTCATAATATAATAGAGACAGTAGATCTAGCTGGTCTGTTATATATTATAATAGAGACAGTAGATCTAGTTGGTCTGTCATAATGTAATAGAGACAGTAGATCTAGCTGGTCTGTCATAATTTAATGGAGACAGTAGATCTAGCTGGTCTGTCATACTATAATATAGAGGATAGATCTAGCTGGTCTGTCATAATATAATTGAGACAGTAGATCTAGCTGGTCTGTTATATACTATAATAGAGACAGTAGATCTAGCTGGTCTGTCATAATATAATAGAGACAGTAGATCTAGCTGGTCTGTCATATTATAATAGAGACATTAGATCTAGCTGGTCTGTCATATTATAATAGAGACAGTAGATCTATATGGTCTGTCAAAATATAATAGAGACAGTAGATCTAGCTGGTCTGTCATATTATGATAGAGACAGCAGCTCTAGCTGGTCTGTCATAATATTTTAGAGACAGTAGATCTTGCTGGTCTGTCATAATATAATGGAGACAGTAGATCTAGCTGGTCTGTCATAGTATAATAGAGACAGTAGATCTAGCTGGTCTGTCATAATATAATAGAGACAGTAAATCTAGCTGCTCTGTCATATTATAATAGAGACAGTAGATCAAGCTGGTCTGTCATACTATAATAGAGAGGATAGATCTAGCTGGTCTGTCATAATATAATAGAGACAGTAGATCTAGCTGGTCTGTCATAATATGAGACAGTAGATCTAGCTGGTATGTTATATATTATAATAGAGAGGATATATCTAGCTGGTCTGTCATATTATAATAGAGACAGTAGATCTAGCTGGTCTGTCATAATATAATAGAGATAGTAGATCAAGCTGGTCTGTTATAATATAATAGAGAGAGTAAATCTAGCTGCTCTGTCATATTATAATAGAGACAGTAGATCAAGCTGGTCTGTCATACTATAATAGAGAGGATAGATCTAGCTGGTCTGTCATAATATAATAGAGACAGTAGATCTAGCTGGTCTGTCATAATATGAGACAGTAGATCTAGCTGATATGTTATATATTATAATAGAGACAGTAGATCTAGCTGGACTATCATCATATAATAGAGACAGTAGATCTAGCTGGTCTGTCATAATATAATAGAGACAGTAGATCTACCTGTTCTGTCATAATATAATAGAGACAGTAAATCTAGCTGCTCTGTCATATTATAATAGAGACAGTAGATCAAGCTGGTCTGTCATACTATAATAGAGAGGATAGATCTAGCTGGTCTCCAAGATCTCCAAGATGGCGTAGCAGTAGGACGTATTGTCGTGTTGTGTCCCTTGTATATATCGTTTGTTTTCGTTTTTTTTTCTTCACATATCTTTAACATTTTTTGCTGAACCTCAACTTCTTCTAAATACTCTCCTTGCAACCCGCCTCACCCAACGTAGCTATTTTTCCTAAAGTATTTATATTTACTTCGGACCTTGGAACCCCTCAACTGAAGCTAGCCAACGAACTACCAGCTTCAGCAAAACATTGCTAGCGGTCTTCAGCTAACCGGTCATCAGCTAACCTTTAGCTCGGAAAGCTCTCGCCAGTTCGAACAACGCGACTCTAACCAGAGCATAACGGACCTATTTATTATTTTATTTTATTTTTCACCCCCGGATTCCCATCGCAAACGGAACATTTTGAGCTCCTGGGCTACAATATCCAGACCCACGACCGGTCCATCGATGTCACTGCATGAAGAGGAATAAACAGATACCCCCATCGCGACGTCCCCAAAGGCTAACTCTCTAGCCCTTGCTATCTCCTTGCTTGCAAATTCGGCCTGCTAACTGCTAGCTTGTTTAGCCCGGTCCGCTAACTGCTACCGTGTTTAGCACCGTCTACTAACTGTTAGCTTGTTAGCACAGGCCTGCTAACCGTCTGAATCGCCGCGTCCCAAACACTCACTGAACCCATATTTACTTTCTATCCCTTTTCGATTTTTAATTTGTTTATACCTTCCGGTAACCTGCCTCACCCAATGTGATACGGAACCGCTATTATCTTTACATTTTTAGAACACACTCAAGAACCTCCAGAAGCTAACCAGCTAACTGGCTACAAGCTATTTGGTCATTGTTAGTTTTCTAACCTGGATAACACTCGCCAGTCCAGCTTCCCTGCCCCATCCACCGCTGCCCCTTGGACACTGATCACTTGGCTACATAGCTGATGCATGCTGGACTGTCCATTAATCACGGTAATCCATTCTGCTTGTTTATGTTTTATCTGTCGGCCCCAGCCGCACTTAGGCTCTGTGTGTAGTTAATCCGACCCTCTCTGCCTAATCAATCGCCATTCTACCTGCTGTTGTTGTGCTAGCTGATTAGCTGTTGTCTCACCTACTGTTTTAGCTAGCTCTCCCAATTCAACACCTGTGATTACTGTATGCCTCGCTGTATGTCTTTCTCAAATGTCAATATGCCTTGTATACTGTTGTGCAGGTTAGTTATCATTGTTTTAGTTTACAATGGAGCCCCTAGTTCCACTCTTTATACCCCTGTTACCTCCTTTGTCCCACCCCCCACACATGCGGTGACCTCACCCATTACAACCAGCATGTCCAGAGATACAACCTCTCTCATCATCACCCAGTGCCTGGGCTTACCTCCGCTGTACCCGCACCCCACCATACCCCTGTTTGCGCATTATGCCCTGAATATATTCTACCATGCCCAGAAACCTGCTCCTCTTATTCTCTGTCCCCAACGCCCTAGGCGACCAGTTTTGATAGCCTTCAGCCGCACCCTCATACTACTACTTCTCTGTTCCGCGGGTGATGTGGAGGTAAACCCAGGCCCTGCATGTCCCCAGGCACCCTCATTTGTTGACTTCTGTGATCGAAAAAGCCTTGGTTTCATGCATGTCAACATCAGAAGCCTCCTCCCTAAGTTTGTCTTACTCACTGCTCTAGCACACTCTGCTAACCCTGATGTCCTTGCCGTGTCTGAATCCTGGCTCAGGAAGGCCACCAAAAATTCTGAGATTTCCATACCCAACTATAACATCTTCCGTCAAGATAGAACTGCCAAAGGAGGAGGAGTTGCAGTCTACTGCAGAGATAGCCTGCAAAGTAATGTCATACTTTCCAGGTCCATACCCAAACAGTTCGAACTACTAATTTTGAAAATTACTCTCTCCAGAAATAAGTCTCTCACTGTTGCCGCCTGCTACCGACCCCCCTCAGCTCCCAGCTGTGCCCTGGACACCATTTGTGAATTGATCGCCCCCCATCTAGCTTCAGAGTTTGTTCTGTTAGGTGACCTAAACTGGGATATGCTTAACACCCCGGCAGTCCTACAATCTAAGCTAGATGCCCTCAATCTCACTCAAATCATCAAGGAACCCACCAGGTACAACCCTAACTCTGTAAACAAGGGCACCCTCATTGACGTCATCCTGACCAACTGGCCCTCCAAATACACCTCCGCTGTCTTCAACCAGGATCTCAGCGATCACTGCCTCATTGCCTGTATCCGCTATGGAGCCGCAGTCAAACGACCACCCCTCATCACTGTCAAACGCTCCCTAAAACACTTCTGTGAGCAGGCCTTTCTAATCGACCTGGCCCGGGTATCCTGGAAGGACATTGACCTCATCCCGTCAGTTGAGGATGCCTGGTCTTTCTTTAAAAGTAACTTCCTCACCATTTTAGATAAGCATGCTCCGTTCAAAAAATGCAGAACTAAGAACAGATATAGCCCCTGGTTCACTCCAGACCTGACTGCCCTCGACCAGCACAAAAACATCCTGTGGCGGACTGCACTAACATCGAACAGTCCCCGCGATATGCAACTGTTCAGGGAAGTCAGGAACCAATACACACAGTCAGTCAGGAAAGCTAAAGCCAACTTCTTCAGGCAGAAGTTTGCATCCTGTAGCTCCAACTCCAAAAAGTTCTGGGACACTGTGAAGTCCATGGAGAACAAGAGCACCTCCTCCCAGCTGCCCACTGCACTGAGGCTAGGTAACACGGTCACCACCGATAAATCCATGATTATCGAAAACTTCAACAAGCATTTCTCAACGGCTGGCCATGCCTTCCGCCTGGCTACTCCAACCTCGTCCAACAGCTCCCCCCCCCCCGCAGCTACTCGCCCAAGCCGCTCCAGGTTCTCCTTTACCCAAATCCAGATAGCAGATGTTCTGAAAGAGCTGCAAAACCTGGACCCGTACAAATCAGCTGGGCTTGACAATCTGGACCCTCTATTCCTGAAACTATCCGCCGCCATTGTCGCAACCCCTATTACCAGCCTGTTCAACCTCTCTTTCATATCGTCTGAGATCCCCAAGGATTGGAAAGCTGCCGCAGTCATCCCCCTCTTCAAAGGGGGCGACACCCTGGACCCAAACTGTTACAGACCAATATCCATCCTGCCCTGCCTATCTAAGGTCTTCGAAAGCCAAGTCAACAAACAGATCACTGACCATCTTGAATCCCACCGTACCTTCTCCGCTGTGCAATCTGGTTTCCGAGCCGGTCACGGGTGTACCTCAGCCACGCTCAAGGTACTAAACGATATCATAACCGCCATCGATAAAAGACAGTACTGTGCAGCCGTCTTCATAGACCTTGCCAAGGCTTTCGACTCTGTCAATCACCGTATTCTTATCGGCAGACTCAGTAGCCTCGGTTTTTCGGATGACTGCCTTGCCTGGTTCACCAATTACTTTGCAGACAGAGTTCAGTGTGTCAAATCGGAGGGCATGCTGTCCGGTCCTCTGGCAGTCTCTATGGGGGTGCCACAGGGTTCAATTCTCGGGCCGACTCTTTTCTCTGTATATATCAATGATGTTTCTCATGCTGCGGGCGATTCCCTGATCCACCTCTACGCAGACGACACCATTCTATATACTTCCGGCCCGTCCTTGGATACTGTGCTATCTAACCTCCAAACGAGCTTCAATGCCATACAGCACTCCTTCCGTGGCCTCCAACTGCTCTTAAACGCTAGTAAAACCAAATGCATGCTTTTCAACCGTTCGCTGCCTGCACCCGCACGCCTGACCAGCATCACCACCCTGGATGGTTCCGACCTTGAATATGTGGACATCTATAAGTACCTAGGTGTCTGGCTAGACTCTAAACTCTCCTTCCAGACCCATATCAAACATCTCCAATCGAAAATCAAATCAAGAGTCGGCTTTCTATTCCGCAACAAAGCCTCCTTCACTCACGCCGCCAAACTTACCCTAGTAAAACTGACTATCCTACCGATCCTCGACTTCGGCGATGTCATCTACAAAATTGCTTCCAACACTCTACTCAGCAAACTGGATGCAGTTTATCACAGTGCCATCCGTTTTGTCACTAAAGCACCTTATACCACCCACCACTGCGACTTGTATGCTCTAGTCGGCTGGCCCTCGCTACATATTCGTCGCCAGACCCACTGGCTCCAGGTCATCTACAAGTCCATGCTAGGTAAAGCTCCGCCTTATCTCAGTTCACTGGTTACGATGGCAACACCCATCCGTAGCACGCGCTCCAGCAGGTGTATCTCACTGATCATCCCTAAAGCCAACACCTCATTTGGCCGCCTTTCGTTCCAGTTCTCTGCTGCCTGTGATTGGAACGAATTGCAAAAATCGCTGAAGTTGGAGACTTTTATCTCCCTCACCAACTTCAAACATCTGCTATCTGAGCAGCTAACCGATCGCTGCAGCTGTACATAGTCTATTGGTAAATAGCCCACCCATTTTCACCTACCTCATCCCCATACTGTTTTTATTTATTTATTTTTCTGCTCTTTTGCACACCAATATCTCTATCTCTACCTTTACATAACCATCTGATCATTTATCACTCCAGTGTTAATCTGCATAATTGTAATTATTTGCCTACCTTCTCATGCCTTTTGCACACAATGTATATATAGACTCCCCTTTTTTCTACTGTGTTATTGACTTGTTAATTGTTTACTCCATGTGTAACTCTGTGTTGTCTGTTCACACTGCTATGCCTTATCTTGGCCAGGTCGCAGTTGCAAATGAGAACTTGTTCTCAACTAGCCTACCTGGTTAAATAAAGGTGAAATAAAAAAATAAAAAAATAATAATATAATAGAGACAGTAGATCTAGCTGGTCTATCATAATATGAGACAGTAGATCTAGCTGGTATGTTATATATTATAATAGAGAGGATATATCTAGCTGGTCTGTCATATTATAATAGAGACAGTAGATCTAGCTGGTCTGTCATAATATAATAGAGATAGTAGATCAAGCTGGTCTGTTATAATATTATAGAGACAGTAGAACTAGCTGGTCTGTCATAATATAATAGAGACAGCAGATCTAGCTGGTCTTTCATAATATAATTGAGACAGTAGATCTAGCTGGTCTGTCATAATATAATAGAGACAGCAGATCTAGCTGGTCTGTCAAAATATAATGGACACAGTAGATCTAGTTGGTGTGTCATAATATAATAGAAACAGTAGATCTAGCTCGTCTGTCATAATGTCACAGAGACAGCAGATCTAGCTGGTCTCTCATAATATAATGGAGACAGTAGATCTAGCTGGTCTAACATACTATAATATAGAGGATAGATCTAGCTGGTCTGTCATAATATGAGACAGTAGATCTAGCTAGTATGTTATATATTATAATAGAGACAGTAGATCTAGCTGGTCTGTCATATTATAATAGAGACAGTAGATCTAGCTGGTCTGTCAAAATATAGTAGAGAGAGTAGATTTAGCTGGTCTGTCAAAATATAATAGAGACAGTAGATCTAGCTGGTCTGTTATATACTATAATAGAGACAGTAGATCTAGCTGGTCTGTCATAATATAATAGAGACAGTAGATCTAGCTGGTCTGTCATATTATGATAGAGAAAGCAGCTCTAGCCGGTCTGTCATAATATATTAGAGACAGTAGATCTAGCTGGTCTGTCATAATATAATGGAGACAGTAGATCTAGCTGGTCTGTCATAGTATAATAGAGACAGTAGATCTAGCTGGTCTGTCATAATATGAGAAAGTAGATCTAGCTGGTCTGTCATAATATTATAGAGAGGATAGATCTAGCTGGTCTGTCATAATATAATAGAGACAGTAGATCTAGCTGGACTATTATAATATAATAGAGACAGTAGATCTAGCTGGTCTGTCATAATATAATAGAGACAGTAGATCTACCTGGTCTGTCATAATATAATAGAGACAGTAGATCTAGCTGCTTTGTCATATTATAATAGAGACAGTAGATCAAGCTGGTCTGTCATACTATAATAGAGAGGATAGGTCTAGCTCGTCTGTCATAATATAATTGAGACAGTAGATCTAGCTGGTCTGTCATAATATGAGACAGTAGATCTAGCTAGTATGTTATATATTATAATAGAGACAGTAGATCTAGCTGGTCTGTCATAATATAATAGAGATAGTAGATCAAGCTGGTCTGTTATAATATTATAGAGACAGTAGAACTAGCTGGTCTGTCATAATATAATAGAGACAGCAGATCTAGCTGGTCTTTCATAATATAATTGAGACAGTAGATCTAGCTGGTCTGTCATAATATAATAGAGACAGCAGATCTAGCTGGTCTGTCAAAATATAATGGACACAGTAGATCTAGTTGGTGTGTCATAATATAATAGAAACAGTAGATCTAGCTCGTCTGTCATAATGTCATAGAGACAGCAGATCTAGCTGGTCTCTCATAATATAATGGAGACAGTAGATCTAGCTGGTCTAACATACTATAATATAGAGGATAGATCTAGCTGGTCTGTCATAATATGAGACAGTAGATCTAGCTAGTATGTTATATATTATAATAGAGACAGTCGATCTAGCTGGTCTTTCATAATATGAGACAGTAGATATATCTGGTATGTTATATATTATAATAGAGATGATATATCTAGCTGGCCTGTCATATTATAATAGAGACAGTAGATCTAGCTGGTCTGTCATAATATAATAGAGACAGCAGATCTAGCTGGTCTTTCATAATGTAATTGAGACAGTAGATCTAGCTGGTCTGTCATAATATAATAGAGACAGCAGATCTAGCTGGTCTTTCATAATATAATAGAGACAGTATATCTAGCTGGTATGTTATATATTATAATAGAGACAGTAGATCTAGCTGGTCTGTCATAATATAATGAACACAGTAGATCTAGCTGGTCTGTCATAATATAATAGAGACCGTAGATCTAGCTGGTCTGTCAAAATATAATGGACACAGTAGATCTAGTTGGTGTGTCATAATATAATAGAGACAGTAGATCTAGCTCGTCTGTCATAATGTCATAGAGACAGCAGATCTAGCTGGTCTCTCATAATATAATGGAGACAGTAGATCAAGCTGGTCTAACATACTATAATATAGAGGATAGATCTAGCTGGTCTGTCATAATATAATTGAGACAGTAGATCTAGCTGGTCAGTCATATTATAATAGAGACAGTAGATCTAGCTGGTCTGTCATATTATAATAGAGACATTAGATCTAGCTGGTCTGTCATAATATAGTAGAGAGAGTAGATTTAGCTGGTCTGTCAAAATATAATAGAGACAGTAGATCTAGCTGGTCTGTTATATACTATAATAGAGACAGTAGATCTAGCTGGTCTGTCATAATATAATAGAGACAGTAGATCTAGCTGGTCTGTCATATTATGATAGAGAAAGCAGCTCTAGCTGGTCTGTCATAATATATTAGAGAGAGTAGATCTAGCTGGTCTGTCATAATATAATGGAGACAGTAGATCTAGCTGGTCTGTCATAGTATAATAGAGACAGTAGATCTAGCTGGTCTGTCATAATATGAGACAGTAGATCTAGCTGGTCTGTCATAATATTATAGAGAGGATAGATCTAGCTGGTCTGTCATAATATAATAGAGACAGTAGATCTAGCTGGACTATTATAATATAATAGAGACAGTAGATCTAGCTGGTCTGTCATAATATAATAGAGACAGTAGATCTACCTGGTCTGTCATAATATAATAGAGACAGTAGATCTAGCTGCTTTGTCATATTATAATAGAGACAGTAGATCAAGCTGGTGGGTCATACTATAATAGAGAGGATAGGTCTAGCTGGTCTGTCATAATATAATTGAGACAGTAGATCTAGCTGGTCTGTCATAATATGAGACAGTAGATCTAGCTAGTATGTTATATATTATAATAGAGACAGTAGATCTAGCTGGTCTGTCATAATATGAGACAGTAGATCTAGCTGGTAGGTTATATATTATAATAGAGAGGATATATCTAGCTGGTCTGTCATATTATAATAGAGACAGTAGATCTAGCTGGTCTGTCATAATATAATAGAGACAGCAGATCTAGCTGGTCTTTCATAATGTAATTGAGACAGTAGATCTAGCTGGTCTGTCATAATATAATAGAGACAGCAGATCTAGCTGGTCTTTCATAATATCATAGAGACAGTAGATCTAGCTGGACTATCATAATATGAGACAGTAGATCTAGCTGGTATGTTATATATTATAATAGAGACAGTAGATCTAGCTGGTCTGTCATAATATGAGAAAGTAGATCTAGCTGGTATGTTATATATTATAATAGAGAGGATATATCTAGCTGGTCTGTCATATTATAATAGAGACAGTAGATCTTGCTGGTCTGTCAAAATATAATCGAGACAGTAGATCTAGCTGGACTATCATAATATGAGACAGTAGATCTAGCTGGTATGTTATATATTATAATAGAGACAGTAGATCTAGCTGGTCTCTCATAATATAATAGAGACAGTAGATCTAGCTGGTCTGTCATAATATAATAGAGATAGTAGATCAAGCTGGTCTGTTATAATATTATAGAGACAGTAGATCTAGCTGGTCTCTCATAATATAATAGAGACAGTAGATCTAGCTGGTCTGTCATATTATAATAGAGACAGTAGATCTAGCTGGTCTGTCAAAATATAATCGAGACAGTAGATCTAGCTGGACTATCATAATATGAGACAGTAGATCTAGCTGGTATGTTATATATTATAGTAGAGATGATATATCTAGCTGGTCTGTCATATTATAATAGAGACAGTAGATCTAGCTGGTCTGTCATAATATAATAGAGATAGTAGATCAAGCAGGTCTGTTATAATATTATAGAGACAGTAGATCTAGCTGGTCTGTCATAATATAATAGAGACAGCAGATCTAGCTGGTCTTTCATAATATAATTGAGAGAGTAGATCTAGCTGGTCTGTCATAATATAATAGAGACGTAGATCTAGCTGGTCTGTCATAGTATAAGCGAGACAGTAGATCTAGCTGGTCTGTTATATACTATTATAGAGACAGTAGATCTAGCTGGTCTGTCATACTATAATATAGAGGATAGATCTAGATGGTCTGTCATAATATAATCGAGACAGTAGATCTAGCTGGTGTGTCAAAATATAATAGAGACAGTAGATCTAGCTGTTCTGTCATAATATAATAGAGACAGTAGATCTAGCTGGTCTGTTATATATTATAATAGAGACAGTAGATCTAGTTGGTCTGTCATAATGTAATAGAGACAGTAGATCTAGCTGGTCTGTCATAATTTAATGGAGACAGTAGATCTAGCTGGTCTGTCATACTATAATATAGAGGATAGATCTAGCTGGTCTGTCATAATATAATTGAGACAGTAGATCTAGCTGGTCTGTTATATACTATAATAGAGACAGTAGATCTAGCTGGTCTGTCATAATATAATAGAGACAGTAGATCTAGCTGGTCTGTCATATTATAATAGAGACATTAGATCTAGCTGGTCTGTCATATTATAATAGAGACAGTAGATCTATATGGTCTGTCAAAATATAATAGAGACAGTAGATCTAGCTGGTCTGTCATATTATGATAGAGACAGCAGCTCTAGCTGGTCTGTCATAATATTTTAGAGACAGTAGATCTAGCTGGTCTGTCATAATATAATGGAGACAGTAGATCTAGCTGGTCTGTCATAGTATAATAGAGACAGTAGATCTAGCTGGTCTGTCATAATATAATAGAGACAGTAAATCTAGCTGCTCTGTCATATTATAATAGAGACAGTAGATCAAGCTGGTCTGTCATACTATAATAGAGAGGATAGATCTAGCTGGTCTGTCATAATATAATAGAGACAGTAGATCTAGCTGGTCTGTCATAATATGAGACAGTAGATCTAGCTGGTATGTTATATATTATAATAGAGAGGATATATCTAGCTGGTCTGTCATATTATAATAGAGACAGTAGATCTAGCTGGTCTGTCATAATATAATAGAGATAGTAGATCAAGCTGGTCTGTTATAATATAATAGAGACAGTTAATCTAGCTGCTCTGTCATATTATAATAGAGACAGTAGATCAAGCTGGTCTGTCATACTATAATAGAGAGGATAGATCTAGCTGGTCTGTCATAATATAATAGAGACAGTAGATCTAGCTGGTCTGTCATAATATGAGACAGTAGATCTAGCTGATATGTTATATATTATAATAGAGACAGTAGATCTACCTGTTCTGTCATAATATAATAGAGACAGTAAATCTAGCTGCTCTGTCATATTATAATAGAGACAGTAGATCAAGCTGGTCTGTCATACTATAATAGAGAGGATAGATCTAGCTGGTCTCCAAGATCTCCAAGATGGCGTAGCAGTAGGACGTATTGTCGTGTTGTGTCCCTTGTATATATCGTTTGTTTTCGTTTTTTTTTCTTCACATATCTTTAAAATTTTTTGCTGAACCTCAACTTCTTCTAAATACTCTCCTGCAACCCGCCTCACCCAACGTAGCTATTTTTCCTAAAGTATTTATATTTACTTCGGACCTTGGAACCCCTCAACTGAAGCTAGCCAACGAACTACCAGCTTCAGCAAAACATTGCTAGCGGTCTTCAGCTAACCGGTCATCAGCTAACCTTTAGCTCGGAAAGCTCTCGCCAGTTCGAACAACGCGACTCTAACCAGAGCATAACGGACCTATTTATTATTTTATTTTATTTTTCACCCCCGGATTCCCATCGCAAACGGAACATTTTGAGCTCCTGGGCTACAATATCCAGACCCACGACCGGTCCATCGATGTCACTGCATGAAGAGGAATAAACAGATACCCCCATCGCGACGTCCCCAAAGGCTAACTCTCTAGCCCTTGCTATCTCCTTGCTTGCAAATTCGGCCTGCTAACTGCTAGCTTGTTTAGCCCGGTCCGCTAACTGCTACCGTGTTTAGCACCGTCTACTAACTGTTAGCTTGTTAGCACAGGCCTGCTAACCGTCTGAATCGCCGCGTCCCAAACACTCACTGAACCCATATTTACTTTCTATCCCTTTTCGATTTTTAATTTGTTTATACCTTCCGGTAACCTGCCTCACCCAATGTGATACGGAACCGCTATTATCTTTACATTTTTAGAACACACTCAAGAACCTCCAGAAGCTAACCAGCTAACTGGCTACAAGCTATTTGGTCATTGTTAGTTTTCTAACCTGGATAACACTCGCCAGTCCAGCTTCCCTGCCCCATCCACCGCTGCCCCTTGGACACTGATCACTTGGCTACATAGCTGATGCATGCTGGACTGTCCATTAATCACGGTAATCCATTCTGCTTGTTTATGTTTTATCTGTCGGCCCCAGCCGCACTTAGGCTCTGTGTGTAGTTAATCCGACCCTCTCTGCCTAATCAATCGCCATTCTACCTGCTGTTGTTGTGCTAGCTGATTAGCTGTTGTCTCACCTACTGTTTTAGCTAGCTCTCCCAATTCAACACCTGTGATTACTGTATGCCTCGCTGTATGTCTTTCTCAAATGTCAATATGCCTTGTATACTGTTGTGCAGGTTAGTTATCATTGTTTTAGTTTACAATGGAGCCCCTAGTTCCACTCTTTATACCCCTGTTACCTCCTTTGTCCCACCCCCCACACATGCGGTGACCTCACCCATTACAACCAGCATGTCCAGAGATACAACCTCTCTCATCATCACCCAGTGCCTGGGCTTACCTCCGCTGTACCCGCACCCCACCATACCCCTGTTTGGTCATTATGCCCTGAATATATTCTACCATGCCCAGAAACCTGCTCCTCTTATTCTCTGTCCCCAACGCCCTAGGCGACCAGTTTTGATAGCCTTCAGCCGCACCCTCATACTACTACTTCTCTGTTCCGCGGGTGATGTGGAGGTAAACCCAGGCCCTGCATGTCCCCAGGCACCCTCATTTGTTGACTTCTGTGATCGAAAAAGCCTTGGTTTCATGCATGTCAACATCAGAAGCCTCCTCCCTAAGTTTGTCTTACTCACTGCTCTAGCACACTCTGCTAACCCTGATGTCCTTGCCGTGTCTGAATCCTGGCTCAGGAAGGCCACCAAAAATTCTGAGATTTCCATACCCAACTATAACATCTTCCGTCAAGATAGAACTGCCAAAGGAGGAGGAGTTGCAGTCTACTGCAGAGATAGCCTGCAAAGTAATGTCATACTTTCCAGGTCCATACCCAAACAGTTCGAACTACTAATTTTGAAAATTACTCTCTCCAGAAATAAGTCTCTCACTGTTGCCGCCTGCTACCGACCCCCCTCAGCTCCCAGCTGTGCCCTGGACACCATTTGTGAATTGATCGCCCCCCATCTAGCTTCAGAGTTTGTTCTGTTAGGTGACCTAAACTGGGATATGCTTAACACCCCGGCAGTCCTACAATCTAAGCTAGATGCCCTCAATCTCACTCAAATCATCAAGGAACCCACCAGGTACAACCCTAACTCTGTAAACAAGGGCACCCTCATTGACGTCATCCTGACCAACTGGCCCTCCAAATACACCTCCGCTGTCTTCAACCAGGATCTCAGCGATCACTGCCTCATTGCCTGTATCCGCTATGGAGCCGCAGTCAAACGACCACCCCTCATCACTGTCAAACGCTCCCTAAAACACTTCTGTGAGCAGGCCTTTCTAATCGACCTGGCCCGGGTATCCTGGAAGGACATTGACCTCATCCCGTCAGTTGAGGATGCCTGGTCTTTCTTTAAAAGTAACTTCCTCACCATTTTAGATAAGCATGCTCCGTTCAAAAAATGCAGAACTAAGAACAGATATAGCCCCTGGTTCACTCCAGACCTGACTGCCCTCGACCAGCACAAAAACATCCTGTGGCGGACTGCACTAACATCGAACAGTCCCCGCGATATGCAACTGTTCAGGGAAGTCAGGAACCAATACACACAGTCAGTCAGGAAAGCTAAAGCCAACTTCTTCAGGCAGAAGTTTGCATCCTGTAGCTCCAACTCCAAAAAGTTCTGGGACACTGTGAAGTCCATGGAGAACAAGAGCACCTCCTCCCAGCTGCCCACTGCACTGAGGCTAGGTAACACGGTCACCACCGATAAATCCATGATTATCGAAAACTTCAACAAGCATTTCTCAACGGCTGGCCATGCCTTCCGCCTGGCTACTCCAACCTCGTCCAACAGCTCCCCCCCCCCCCGCAGCTACTCGCCCAAGCCGCTCCAGGTTCTCCTTTACCCAAATCCAGATAGCAGATGTTCTGAAAGAGCTGCAAAACCTGGACCCGTACAAATCAGCTGGGCTTGACAATCTGGACCCTCTATTCCTGAAACTATCCGCCGCCATTGTCGCAACCCCTATTACCAGCCTGTTCAACCTCTCTTTCATATCGTCTGAGATCCCCAAGGATTGGAAAGCTGCCGCAGTCATCCCCCTCTTCAAAGGGGGCGACACCCTGGACCCAAACTGTTACAGACCAATATCCATCCTGCCCTGCCTATCTAAGGTCTTCGAAAGCCAAGTCAACAAACAGATCACTGACCATCTTGAATCCCACCGTACCTTCTCCGCTGTGCAATCTGGTTTCCGAGCCGGTCACGGGTGTACCTCAGCCACGCTCAAGGTACTAAACGATATCATAACCGCCATCGATAAAAGACAGTACTGTGCAGCCGTCTTCATAGACCTTGCCAAGGCTTTCGACTCTGTCAATCACCGTATTCTTATCGGCAGACTCAGTAGCCTCGGTTTTTCGGATGACTGCCTTGCCTGGTTCACCAATTACTTTGCAGACAGAGTTCAGTGTGTCAAATCGGAGGGCATGCTGTCCGGTCCTCTGGCAGTCTCTATGGGGGTGCCACAGGGTTCAATTCTCGGGCCGACTCTTTTCTCTGTATATATCAATGATGTTTCTCATGCTGCGGGCGATTCCCTGATCCACCTCTACGCAGACGACACCATTCTATATACTTCCGGCCCGTCCTTGGACACTGTGCTATCTAACCTCCAAACGAGCTTCAATGCCATACAGCACTCCTTCCGTGGCCTCCAACTGCTCTTAAACGCTAGTAAAACCAAATGCATGCTTTTCAACCGTTCGCTGCCTGCACCCGCACGCCTGACCAGCATCACCACCCTGGATGGTTCCGACCTTGAATATGTGGACATCTATAAGTACCTAGGTGTCTGGCTAGACTCTAAACTCTCCTTCCAGACCCATATCAAACATCTCCAATCGAAAATCAAATCAAGAGTCGGCTTTCTATTCCGCAACAAAGCCTCCTTCACTCACGCCGCCAAACTTACCCTAGTAAAACTGACTATCCTACCGATCCTCGACTTCGGCGATGTCATCTACAAAATTGCTTCCAACACTCTACTCAGCAAACTGGATGCAGTTTATCACAGTGCCATCCGTTTTGTCACTAAAGCACCTTATACCACCCACCACTGCGACTTGTATGCTCTAGTCGGCTGGCCCTCGCTACATATTCGTCGCCAGACCCACTGGCTCCAGGTCATCTACAAGTCCATGCTAGGTAAAGCTCCGCCTTATCTCAGTTCACTGGTTACGATGGCAACACCCATCCGTAGCACGCGCTCCAGCAGGTGTATCTCACTGATCATCCCTAAAGCCAACACCTCATTTGGCCGCCTTTCGTTCCAGTTCTCTGCTGCCTGTGATTGGAACGAATTGCAAAAATCGCTGAAGTTGGAGACTTTTATCTCCCTCACCAACTTCAAACATCTGCTATCTGAGCAGCTAACCGATCGCTGCAGCTGTACATAGTCTATTGGTAAATAGCCCACCCATTTTCACCTACCTCATCCCCATACTGTTTTTATTTATTTATTTTTCTGCTCTTTTGCACACCAATATCTCTATCTCTACCTTTACATAACCATCTGATCATTTATCACTCCAGTGTTAATCTGCATAATTGTAATTATTTGCCTACCTTCTCATGCCTTTTGCACACAATGTATATATAGACTCCCCTTTTTTCTACTGTGTTATTGACTTGTTAATTGTTTACTCCATGTGTAACTCTGTGTTGTCTGTTCACACTGCTATGCCTTATCTTGGCCAGGTCGCAGTTGCAAATGAGAACTTGTTCTCAACTAGCCTACCTGGTTAAATAAAGGTGAAATAAAAAAATAAAAAAATAATAATATAATAGAGACAGTAGATCTAGCTGGTCTGTCATAATATGAGACAGTAGATCTAGCTGGTATGTTATATATTATAATAGAGAGGATATATCTAGCTGGTCTGTCATATTATAATAGAGACAGTAGATCTAGCTGGTCTGTCATAATATAATAGAGATAGTAGATCAAGCTGGTCTGTTATAATATTATAGAGACAGTAGAACTAGCTGGTCTGTCATAATATAATAGAGACAGCAGATCTAGCTGGTCTTTCATAATATAATTGAGACAGTAGATCTAGCTGGTCTGTCATAATATAATAGAGACAGCAGATCTAGCTGGTCTGTCAAAATATAATGGACACAGTAGATCTAGTTGGTGTGTCATAATATAATAGAAACAGTAGATCTAGCTCGTCTGTCATAATGTCACAGAGACAGCAGATCTAGCTGGTCTCTCATAATATAATGGAGACAGTAGATCTAGCTGGTCTAACATACTATAATATAGAGGATAGATCTAGCTGGTCTGTCATAATATGAGACAGTAGATCTAGCTAGTATGTTATATATTATAATAGAGACAGTAGATCTAGCTGGTCTGTCATATTATAATAGAGACAGTAGATCTAGCTGGTCTGTCAAAATATAGTAGAGAGAGTAGATTTAGCTGGTCTGTCAAAATATAATAGAGACAGTAGATCTAGCTGGTCTGTTATATACTATAATAGAGACAGTAGATCTAGCTGGTCTGTCATAATATAATAGAGACAGTAGATCTAGCTGGTCTGTCATATTATGATAGAGAAAGCAGCTCTAGCTGGTCTGTCATAATATATTAGAGACAGTAGATCTAGCTGGTCTGTCATAATATAATGGAGACAGTAGATCTAGCTGGTCTGTCGTAGTATAATAGAGACAGTAGATCTAGCTGGTCTGTCAAAATTTAATGGAGACAGTAGATCTAGCTGGTCTGTCATACTATAATATAGAGGATAGATCTAGCTGGTCTGTCATAATATAATTGAGACAGTAGATCTAGCTGGTCTGTTATATACTATAATAGAGACAGTAGATCTAGCTGGTCTGTCATAATATAATAGAGACAGTAGATCTAGCTGGTCTGTCATATTATAATAGAGACATTAGATCTAGCTGGTCTGTCATATTATAATAGAGACAGTAGATCTATATGGTCTGTCAAAATATAATAGAGACAGTAGATCTAGCTGGTCTGTCATATTATGATAGAGACAGCAGCTCTAGCTGGTCTGTCATAATATAATAGAGACAGCAGATCTAGCTGGTCTTTCATAATGTAATTGAGACAGTAGATCTAGCTGGTCTGTCATAATATAATAGAGACAGCAGATCTTGCTGGTCTTTCATAATATAATATAGACAGTATATCTAGCTGGTATGTTATATATTATAATAGAGACAGTAGATCTAGCTGGTCTGTCATAATATAATAGACACAGTAGATCTAGCTGGTCTGTCATAATTTAATAGAGACAGTAGATCTAGCTGGTCTGTCATAATATAATAGAGACAGCAGATCTAGCTGGTCGTTCATAATATAATTGAGACTGTATATCTAGCTGGTCTGTCATAATATAATAGAGACAGCAGATATAGCTGGTCTTTCATAATATAATAGAGACAGTATATCTAGCT
This sequence comes from Oncorhynchus mykiss, assembly GCF_013265735.2. Classification (NCBI taxonomy): domain Eukaryota; kingdom Metazoa; phylum Chordata; class Actinopteri; order Salmoniformes; family Salmonidae; genus Oncorhynchus; species Oncorhynchus mykiss. The sequence goes on from NW_023493782.1 coordinate 135,140, forward strand.
GGTCTGTTATATATTATAATAGAGACAGTAGATCTAGCTGGTCCGTCATAATATAATAGAGACAGTAGATCTAGCTGTTCTGTCATAATATAATGGACACAGTAGATCTTGCTGGTCTGTCATAATATAATAGAGACAGTAGATCTAGCTGGTCTGTTATATATTATAATAGAGACAGTAGATCTAGTTGGTCTGTCATAATATAATAGAGACAGTAGATCTAGCTGGTCTGTCGTAATATAATGGAGACAGTAGATCTAGCTGGTCTGTCATAATATAATGGAGACAGTAGATCTAGCTGGTCTGTCATAATATAATAGAGACAGTAGATCTATCTGGTCTGTCATATTATAATAGAGACAGTAGATCTAGCTGGTCTGTCATATTATGATAGAGACAGCAGCTCTAGCTGGTCTGTCAAAATATAATAGAGACAGTAGATCTAGCTGGTCTGTCATATTATGATAGAGACAGCAGCTCTAGCTGGTCTGTCATAATATATTAGAGACAATAGATCTAGCTGGTCTGTCATAATATAATGGAGACAGTAGATCTAGCTGGTCTGTCATAGTATAATAGAGACAGTAGATCTAGCTGGTCTGTCATAATATAATAGAGACAGTGGATCTAGCTGGTCTGTCAAAATATAATAGAGACAGTAGATCTAGCTGGTCTGTTATATACTATAATAGAGACAGTAGATCTAGCTGGTCTGTCATAATATGAGACAGTAGATCTAGCTGGTATGTTATATATTAAAATAGAGATGATATATCTAGCTGGTCTGTCATATTATAATAGAGACAGTAGATCTAGCTGGTCTGTCATAATATAATAGAGATAGTAGATCAAGCTGGTCTGTTATAATATTATAGAGACAGTAGATCTAGCTGGTCTGTCATAATATAATAGAGACAGCAGATCTAGCTGGTCTTTCATAATATAATTGAGACAGTAGATCTAGCTGGTCTGTCATAATATAATAGAGACAGTAGATCTAGCTGGTCTGTCATAATATAATGATCACAGTAGATCTAGCTGGTCTGTCATAATATAATAGAGACGTAGATCTAGCTGGTCTGTCATAATATAAGAGAGACAGTAGATCTAGCTGGTCTGTTATATACTATTATAGAGACAGTAGATCTAGCTGGTCTGTCATACTATAATATAGAGGATAGATCTAGATGGTCTGTCATAATATAATCGAGACAGTAGATCTAGCTGGTGTGTCAAAATATAATAGAGACAGTAGATCAAGCTGTTCTGTCATAATATAATAGAGACAGTAGATCTAGCTGGTCTGTTATATATTATAATAGAGACAGTAGATCTAGTTGGTCTGTCATAATATAATAGAGACAGTAGATCTAGCTGGTCTGTCATAATTTAATGGAGACAGTAGATCTAGCTGGTCTGTCATACTATAATATAGAGGATAGATCTAGCTGGTCTGTCATAATATAATTGAGACAGTAGATCTAGCTGGTCTGTTATATACTATAATAGAGACAGTAGATCTAGCTGGTCTGTCATAATATAATAGAGACAGTAGATCTAGCTGGTCTGTCATATTATAATAGAGACATTAGATCTAGCTGGTCTGTCATATTATAATAGAGACAGTAGATCTATATGGTCTGTCAAAATATAATAGAGACAGTAGATCTAGCTGGTCTGTCATATTATGATAGAGACAGCAGCTCTAGCTGGTCTGTCATAATATTTTAGAGACAGTAGATCTAGCTGGTCTGTCATAATATAATGGAGACAGTAGATCTAGCTGGTCTGTCATAGTATAATAGAGACAGTAGATCTAGCTGGTCTATCATAATATAATAGAGACAGTAGATCTAGCTGGTCTGTCATAATATGAGACAGTAGATCTAGCTGATATGTTATATATTATAATAGAGACAGTAGATCTAGCTGGACTATCATAATATAATAGAGACAGTAGATCTACCTGGTCTGTCATAATATAATAGAGACAGTAAATCTAGCTGCTCTGTCATATTATAATAGAGACAGTAGATCTAGCTGGTCTGTCATAATATAATAGAGACAGTAGATCTACCTGGTCTGTCATAATATAATAGAGACAGTAAATCTAGCTGCTCTGTCATATTATAATAGAGACAGTAGATCAAGCTGGTCTGTCATACTATAATAGAGAGGATAGATCTAGCTGGTCTGTCATAATATAATAGAGACAGTAGATCTAGCTGGTCTGTCATAATATGAGACAGTAGATCTAGCTGGTATGTTATATATTATAATAGAGACAGTAGATCTAGCTGGTCTGTCATAATATGAGACAGTAGATCTAGCTAGTATGTTATATATTATAATAGAGAGGATATATCTAGCTGGTCTGTCATATTATAATAGAGACAGTAGATCTAGCTGGTCTGTCATAATATAATAGAGATAGTAGATCAAGCTGGTCTGTTATAATATTATAGAGACAGTAGAACTAGCTGGTCTGTCATAATATAATAGAGACAGCAGATCTAGCTGGTCTTTCATAATATAATTGAGACAGTAGATCTAGCTGGTCTGTCATAATATAATAGAGACAGCAGATCTAGCTGGTCTGTCAAAATATAATGGACACAGTAGATCTAGTTGGTGTGTCATAATATAATAGAAACAGTAGATCTAGCTCGTCTGTCATAATGTCATAGAGACAGCAGATCTAGCTGGTCTCTCATAATATAATGGAGACAGTAGATCTAGCTGGTCTAACATACTATAATATAGAGGATAGATCTAGCTGGTCTGTCATAATATGAGACAGTAGATCTAGCTAGTATGTATATATTATAATAGAGACAGTAGATCTAGCTAGTATGTATATATTATAATAGAGACAGTAGATCTAGCTGGTCTTTCATAATATGAGACAATAGATCTATCTGGTATGTTATATATTATAATAGAGATGATATATCTAGCTGGCCTGTCATATTATAATAGAGACAGTAGATCTAGCTGGTCTGTCATAATATAATAGAGACAGCAGATCTAGCTGGTCTTTCATAATGTAATTGAGACAGTAGATCTAGCTGGTCTGTCATAATATAATAGAGACAGCAGATCTAGCTGGTCTTTCATAATATAATAGAGACAGTATATCTAGCTGGTATGTTATATATTATAATAGAGACAGTAGATCTAGCTGGTCTGTCATAATATAATGAACACAGTAGATCTAGCTGGTCTGTCATAATATAATAGAGACCGTAGATCTAGCTGGTCTGTCAAAATATAATGGACACAGTAGATCTAGTTGTTGTGTCATAATATAATAGAGACAGTAGATCTAGCTCGTCTGTCATAATGTCATAGAGACAGCAGATCTAGCTGGTCTCTCATAATATAATGGAGACAGTAGATCAAGCTGGTCTAACATACTATAATATAGAGGATAGATCTAGCTGGTCTGTCATAATATAATTGAGACAGTAGATCTAGCTGGTCAGTCATATTATAATAGAGACAGTAGATCTAGCTGGTCTGTCATATTATAATAGAGACATTAGATCTAGCTGGTCTGTCATAATATAGTAGAGAGAGTAGATTTAGCTGGTCTGTCAAAATATAATAGAGACAGTAGATCTAGCTGGTCTGTTATATACTATAATAGAGACAGTAGATCTAGCTGGTCTGTCATAATATAATAGAGACAGTAGATCTAGCTGGTCTGTCATATTATGATAGAGAAAGCAGCTCTAGCTGGTCTGTCATAATATAATAGAGACAGTAGATCTAGCTGGTCTGTCATAATATGAGACAGTAGATCTAGCTGGTATGTTATATATTATAATAGAGAGGATATATCTAGCTGGTCTGTCATATTATAATAGAGACAGTAGATCTAGCTGGTCTGTCATAATATAATAGAGATAGTAGATCAAGCTGGTCTGTTATAATATAATAGAGACAGTTAATCTAGCTGCTCTGTCATATTATAATAGAGACAGTAGATCAAGCTGGTCTGTCATACTATAATAGAGAGGATAGATCTAGCTGGTCTGTCATAATATAATAGAGACAGTAGATCTAGCTGGTCTGTCATAATATGAGACAGTAGATCTAGCTGATATGTTATATATTATAATAGAGACAGTAGATCTACCTGTTCTGTCATAATATAATAGAGACAGTAAATCTAGCTGCTCTGTCATATTATAATAGAGACAGTAGATCAAGCTGGTCTGTCATACTATAATAGAGAGGATAGATCTAGCTGGTCTCCAAGATCTCCAAGATGGCGTAGCAGTAGGACGTATTGTCGTGTTGTGTCCCTTGTATATATCGTTTGTTTTCGTTTTTTTTTCTTCACATATCTTTAAAATTTTTTGCTGAACCTCAACTTCTTCTAAATACTCTCCTGCAACCCGCCTCACCCAACGTAGCTATTTTTCCTAAAGTATTTATATTTACTTCGGACCTTGGAACCCCTCAACTGAAGCTAGCCAACGAACTACCAGCTTCAGCAAAACATTGCTAGCGGTCTTCAGCTAACCGGTCATCAGCTAACCTTTAGCTCGGAAAGCTCTCGCCAGTTCGAACAACGCGACTCTAACCAGAGCATAACGGACCTATTTATTATTTTATTTTATTTTTCACCCCCGGATTCCCATCGCAAACGGAACATTTTGAGCTCCTGGGCTACAATATCCAGACCCACGACCGGTCCATCGATGTCACTGCATGAAGAGGAATAAACAGATACCCCCATCGCGACGTCCCCAAAGGCTAACTCTCTAGCCCTTGCTATCTCCTTGCTTGCAAATTCGGCCTGCTAACTGCTAGCTTGTTTAGCCCGGTCCGCTAACTGCTACCGTGTTTAGCACCGTCTACTAACTGTTAGCTTGTTAGCACAGGCCTGCTAACCGTCTGAATCGCCGCGTCCCAAACACTCACTGAACCCATATTTACTTTCTATCCCTTTTCGATTTTTAATTTGTTTATACCTTCCGGTAACCTGCCTCACCCAATGTGATACGGAACCGCTATTATCTTTACATTTTTAGAACACACTCAAGAACCTCCAGAAGCTAACCAGCTAACTGGCTACAAGCTATTTGGTCATTGTTAGTTTTCTAACCTGGATAACACTCGCCAGTCCAGCTTCCCTGCCCCATCCACCGCTGCCCCTTGGACACTGATCACTTGGCTACATAGCTGATGCATGCTGGACTGTCCATTAATCACGGTAATCCATTCTGCTTGTTTATGTTTTATCTGTCGGCCCCAGCCGCACTTAGGCTCTGTGTGTAGTTAATCCGACCCTCTCTGCCTAATCAATCGCCATTCTACCTGCTGTTGTTGTGCTAGCTGATTAGCTGTTGTCTCACCTACTGTTTTAGCTAGCTCTCCCAATTCAACACCTGTGATTACTGTATGCCTCGCTGTATGTCTTTCTCAAATGTCAATATGCCTTGTATACTGTTGTGCAGGTTAGTTATCATTGTTTTAGTTTACAATGGAGCCCCTAGTTCCACTCTTTATACCCCTGTTACCTCCTTTGTCCCACCCCCCACACATGCGGTGACCTCACCCATTACAACCAGCATGTCCAGAGATACAACCTCTCTCATCATCACCCAGTGCCTGGGCTTACCTCCGCTGTACCCGCACCCCACCATACCCCTGTTTGGTCATTATGCCCTGAATATATTCTACCATGCCCAGAAACCTGCTCCTCTTATTCTCTGTCCCCAACGCCCTAGGCGACCAGTTTTGATAGCCTTCAGCCGCACCCTCATACTACTACTTCTCTGTTCCGCGGGTGATGTGGAGGTAAACCCAGGCCCTGCATGTCCCCAGGCACCCTCATTTGTTGACTTCTGTGATCGAAAAAGCCTTGGTTTCATGCATGTCAACATCAGAAGCCTCCTCCCTAAGTTTGTCTTACTCACTGCTCTAGCACACTCTGCTAACCCTGATGTCCTTGCCGTGTCTGAATCCTGGCTCAGGAAGGCCACCAAAAATTCTGAGATTTCCATACCCAACTATAACATCTTCCGTCAAGATAGAACTGCCAAAGGAGGAGGAGTTGCAGTCTACTGCAGAGATAGCCTGCAAAGTAATGTCATACTTTCCAGGTCCATACCCAAACAGTTCGAACTACTAATTTTGAAAATTACTCTCTCCAGAAATAAGTCTCTCACTGTTGCCGCCTGCTACCGACCCCCCTCAGCTCCCAGCTGTGCCCTGGACACCATTTGTGAATTGATCGCCCCCCATCTAGCTTCAGAGTTTGTTCTGTTAGGTGACCTAAACTGGGATATGCTTAACACCCCGGCAGTCCTACAATCTAAGCTAGATGCCCTCAATCTCACTCAAATCATCAAGGAACCCACCAGGTACAACCCTAACTCTGTAAACAAGGGCACCCTCATTGACGTCATCCTGACCAACTGGCCCTCCAAATACACCTCCGCTGTCTTCAACCAGGATCTCAGCGATCACTGCCTCATTGCCTGTATCCGCTATGGAGCCGCAGTCAAACGACCACCCCTCATCACTGTCAAACGCTCCCTAAAACACTTCTGTGAGCAGGCCTTTCTAATCGACCTGGCCCGGGTATCCTGGAAGGACATTGACCTCATCCCGTCAGTTGAGGATGCCTGGTCTTTCTTTAAAAGTAACTTCCTCACCATTTTAGATAAGCATGCTCCGTTCAAAAAATGCAGAACTAAGAACAGATATAGCCCCTGGTTCACTCCAGACCTGACTGCCCTCGACCAGCACAAAAACATCCTGTGGCGGACTGCACTAACATCGAACAGTCCCCGCGATATGCAACTGTTCAGGGAAGTCAGGAACCAATACACACAGTCAGTCAGGAAAGCTAAAGCCAACTTCTTCAGGCAGAAGTTTGCATCCTGTAGCTCCAACTCCAAAAAGTTCTGGGACACTGTGAAGTCCATGGAGAACAAGAGCACCTCCTCCCAGCTGCCCACTGCACTGAGGCTAGGTAACACGGTCACCACCGATAAATCCATGATTATCGAAAACTTCAACAAGCATTTCTCAACGGCTGGCCATGCCTTCCGCCTGGCTACTCCAACCTCGTCCAACAGCTCCCCCCCCCCCCGCAGCTACTCGCCCAAGCCGCTCCAGGTTCTCCTTTACCCAAATCCAGATAGCAGATGTTCTGAAAGAGCTGCAAAACCTGGACCCGTACAAATCAGCTGGGCTTGACAATCTGGACCCTCTATTCCTGAAACTATCCGCCGCCATTGTCGCAACCCCTATTACCAGCCTGTTCAACCTCTCTTTCATATCGTCTGAGATCCCCAAGGATTGGAAAGCTGCCGCAGTCATCCCCCTCTTCAAAGGGGGCGACACCCTGGACCCAAACTGTTACAGACCAATATCCATCCTGCCCTGCCTATCTAAGGTCTTCGAAAGCCAAGTCAACAAACAGATCACTGACCATCTTGAATCCCACCGTACCTTCTCCGCTGTGCAATCTGGTTTCCGAGCCGGTCACGGGTGTACCTCAGCCACGCTCAAGGTACTAAACGATATCATAACCGCCATCGATAAAAGACAGTACTGTGCAGCCGTCTTCATAGACCTTGCCAAGGCTTTCGACTCTGTCAATCACCGTATTCTTATCGGCAGACTCAGTAGCCTCGGTTTTTCGGATGACTGCCTTGCCTGGTTCACCAATTACTTTGCAGACAGAGTTCAGTGTGTCAAATCGGAGGGCATGCTGTCCGGTCCTCTGGCAGTCTCTATGGGGGTGCCACAGGGTTCAATTCTCGGGCCGACTCTTTTCTCTGTATATATCAATGATGTTTCTCATGCTGCGGGCGATTCCCTGATCCACCTCTACGCAGACGACACCATTCTATATACTTCCGGCCCGTCCTTGGACACTGTGCTATCTAACCTCCAAACGAGCTTCAATGCCATACAGCACTCCTTCCGTGGCCTCCAACTGCTCTTAAACGCTAGTAAAACCAAATGCATGCTTTTCAACCGTTCGCTGCCTGCACCCGCACGCCTGACCAGCATCACCACCCTGGATGGTTCCGACCTTGAATATGTGGACATCTATAAGTACCTAGGTGTCTGGCTAGACTCTAAACTCTCCTTCCAGACCCATATCAAACATCTCCAATCGAAAATCAAATCAAGAGTCGGCTTTCTATTCCGCAACAAAGCCTCCTTCACTCACGCCGCCAAACTTACCCTAGTAAAACTGACTATCCTACCGATCCTCGACTTCGGCGATGTCATCTACAAAATTGCTTCCAACACTCTACTCAGCAAACTGGATGCAGTTTATCACAGTGCCATCCGTTTTGTCACTAAAGCACCTTATACCACCCACCACTGCGACTTGTATGCTCTAGTCGGCTGGCCCTCGCTACATATTCGTCGCCAGACCCACTGGCTCCAGGTCATCTACAAGTCCATGCTAGGTAAAGCTCCGCCTTATCTCAGTTCACTGGTTACGATGGCAACACCCATCCGTAGCACGCGCTCCAGCAGGTGTATCTCACTGATCATCCCTAAAGCCAACACCTCATTTGGCCGCCTTTCGTTCCAGTTCTCTGCTGCCTGTGATTGGAACGAATTGCAAAAATCGCTGAAGTTGGAGACTTTTATCTCCCTCACCAACTTCAAACATCTGCTATCTGAGCAGCTAACCGATCGCTGCAGCTGTACATAGTCTATTGGTAAATAGCCCACCCATTTTCACCTACCTCATCCCCATACTGTTTTTATTTATTTATTTTTCTGCTCTTTTGCACACCAATATCTCTATCTCTACCTTTACATAACCATCTGATCATTTATCACTCCAGTGTTAATCTGCATAATTGTAATTATTTGCCTACCTTCTCATGCCTTTTGCACACAATGTATATATAGACTCCCCTTTTTTCTACTGTGTTATTGACTTGTTAATTGTTTACTCCATGTGTAACTCTGTGTTGTCTGTTCACACTGCTATGCCTTATCTTGGCCAGGTCGCAGTTGCAAATGAGAACTTGTTCTCAACTAGCCTACCTGGTTAAATAAAGGTGAAATAAAAAAATAAAAAAATAATAATATAATAGAGACAGTAGATCTAGCTGGTCTGTCATAATATGAGACAGTAGATCTAGCTGGTATGTTATATATTATAATAGAGAGGATATATCTAGCTGGTCTGTCATATTATAATAGAGACAGTAGATCTAGCTGGTCTGTCATAATATAATAGAGATAGTAGATCAAGCTGGTCTGTTATAATATTATAGAGACAGTAGAACTAGCTGGTCTGTCATAATATAATAGAGACAGCAGATCTAGCTGGTCTTTCATAATATAATTGAGACAGTAGATCTAGCTGGTCTGTCATAATATAATAGAGACAGCAGATCTAGCTGGTCTGTCAAAATATAATGGACACAGTAGATCTAGTTGGTGTGTCATAATATAATAGAAACAGTAGATCTAGCTCGTCTGTCATAATGTCACAGAGACAGCAGATCTAGCTGGTCTCTCATAATATAATGAAGACAGTAGATCTAGCTGGTCTAACATACTATAATATAGAGGATAGATCTAGCTGGTCTGTCATAATATGAGACAGTAGATCTAGCTAGTATGTTATATATTATAATAGAGACAGTAGATCTAGCTGGTCTGTCATATTATAATAGAGACAGTAGATCTAGCTGGTCTGTCAAAATATAGTAGAGAGAGTAGATTTAGCTGGTCTGTCAAAATATAATAGAGACAGTAGATCTAGCTGGTCTGTTATATACTATAATAGAGACAGTAGATCTAGCTGGTCTGTCATAATATAATAGAGACAGTAGATCTAGCTGGTCTGTCATATTATGATAGAGAAAGCAGCTCTAGCTGGTCTGTCATAATATATTAGAGACAGTAGATCTAGCTGGTCTGTCATAATATAATGGAGACAGTAGATCTAGCTGGTCTGTCATAGTATAATAGAGACAGTAGATCTAGCTGGTCTGTCAAAATTTAATGGAGACAGTAGATCTAGCTGGTCTGTCATACTATAATATAGAGGATAGATCTAGCTGGTCTGTCATAATATAATTGAGACAGTAGATCTAGCTGGTCTGTTATATACTATAATAGAGACAGTAGATCTAGCTGGTCTGTCATAATATAATAGAGACAGTAGATCTAGCTGGTCTGTCATATTATAATAGAGACATTAGATCTAGCTGGTCTGTCATATTATAATAGAGACAGTAGATCTATATGGTCTGTCAAAATATAATAGAGACAGTAGATCTAGCTGGTCTGTCATATTATGATAGAGACAGCAGCTCTAGCTGGTCTGTCATAATATAATAGAGACAGCAGATCTAGCTGGTCTTTCATAATGTAATTGAGACAGTAGATCTAGCTGGTCTGTCATAATATAATAGAGACAGCAGATCTTGCTGGTCTTTCATAATATAATATAGACAGTATATCTAGCTGGTATGTTATATATTATAATAGAGACAGTAGATCTAGCTGGTCTGTCATAATATAATAGACACAGTAGATCTAGCTGGTCTGTCATAATTTAATAGAGACAGTAGATCTAGCTGGTCTGTCATAATATAATAGAGACAGCAGATCTAGCTGGTCGTTCATAATATAATTGAGACTGTATATCTAGCTGGTCTGTCATAATATAATAGAGACAGCAGATCTAGCTGGTCTTTCATAATATAATAGAGACAGTATATCTAGCTGGTCTGTTATATATTATAATAGAGACAGTAGATCTAGCTGGTCCGTCATAATATAATAGAGACAGTAGATCTAGCTGTTCTGTCATAATATAATGGACACAGTAGATCTTGCTGGTCTGTCATAATATAATAGAGACAGTAGATCTAGCTGGTCTGTTATATATTATAATAGAGACAGTAGATCTAGTTGGTCTGTCATAATATAATAGAGACAGTAGATCTAGCTGGTCTGTCGTAATATAATGGAGACAGTAGATCTAGCTGGTCTGTCATAATATAATGGAGACAGTAGATCTAGCTGGTCTGTCATAATATAATAGAGACAGTAGATCTATCTGGTCTGTCATATTATAATAGAGACAGTAGATCTAGCTGGTCTGTCATATTATGATAGAGACAGCAGCTCTAGCTGGTCTGTCAAAATATAATAGAGACAGTAGATCTAGCTGGTCTGTCATATTATGATAGAGACAGCAGCTCTAGCTGGTCTGTCATAATATATTAGAGACAATAGATCTAGCTGGTCTGTCATAATATAATGGAGACAGTAGATCTAGCTGGTCTGTCATAGTATAATAGAGACAGTAGATCTAGCTGGTCTGTCATAATATGAGACAGTAGATCTAGCTGGTCTGTCATAATATTATAGAGAGGATAGATCTAGCTGGTCTGTCATAATATAATAGAGACAGTAGATCTAGCTGGACTATCATAATATAATAGAGACAGTAGATCTAGCTGGTCTGTCATAATATAATAGAGACAGTAGATCTACCTGGTCTGTCATAATATAATAGAGACAGTAGATCTAGCTGCTTTGTCATATTATAATAGAGACAGTAGATCAAGCTGGTCTGTCATACTATAATAGAGAGGATAGGTCTAGCTGGTCTGTCATAATATAATTGAGACAGTAGATCTAGCTGGTCTGTCATAATATGAGACAGTAGATCTAGCTAGTATGTTATATATTATAATAGAGACAGTAGATCTAGCTGGTCTGTCATAATATGAGACAGTAGATCTAGCTGGTATGTTATATATTATAATAGAGAGGATATATCTAGCTGGTCTGTCATATTATAATAGAGACAGTAGATCTAGCTGGTCTGTCATAATATAATAGAGACAGCAGATCTAGCTGGTCTTTCATAATGTAATTGAGACAGTAGATCTAGCTGGTCTGTCATAATATAATAGAGACAGCAGATCTAGCTGGTCTTTCATAATATCATAGAGACAGTAGATCTAGCTGGACTATCATAATATGAGACAGTATATCTAGCTGGTATGTTATATATTATAATAGAGACAGTAGATCTAGCTGGTCTGTCATAATATGAGACAGTAGATCTAGCTGGTATGTTATATATTATAATAGAGAGGATATATCTAGCTGGTCTGTCATATTATAATAGAGACAGTAGATCTAGCTGGTCTGTCATAATATAATAGAGATAGTAGATCAAGCTGGTCTGTTATAATATTATAGAGACAGTAGAACTAGCTGGTCTGTCATAATATAATAGAGACAGCAGATCTAGCTGGTCTTTCATAATATAATTGAGACAGTAGATCTAGCTGGTCTGTCATAATATAATAGAGACAGCAGATCTAGCTGGTCTGTCAAAATATAATGGACACAGTAGATCTAGTTGCTGTGTCATAATATAATAGAAACAGTAGATCTAGCTCGTCTGTCATAATGTCATAGAGACAGCAGATCTAGCTGGTCTCTCATAATATAATGGAGACAGTAGATCTAGCTGGTCTAACATACTATAATATAGAGGATAGATCAAGCTGGTCTGTCATAATATGAGACAGTAGATCTAGCTAGTATGTTATATATTATAATAGAGACAGTAGATCTAGTTGGTCTTTCATAATATGAGACAGTAGATCTATCTGGTATGTTATATATTATAATAGAGATGATATATCTAGCTGGCCTGTCATATTATAATAGAGACAGTAGATCTAGCTGGTCTGTCATAATATAATAGAGACAGCAGATCTAGCTGGTCTTTCATAATATAATAGAGACAGTATATCTAGCTGGTATGTTATATATTATAATAGAGACAGTAGATCTAGCTGGTCTGTCATAATATAATGAACACAGTAGATCTAGCTGGTCTGTCATAATATAATAGAGACCGTAGATCTAGCTGGTCTGTCAAAATATAATGGACACAGTAGATCTAGTTGGTGTGTCATAATATAATAGAGACAGTAGATCTAGCTCGTCTGTCATAATGTCATAGAGACAGCAGATCTAGCTGGTCTCTCATAATATAATGGAGACAGTAGATCAAGCTGGTCTAACATACTATAATATAGAGGATAGATCTAGCTGGTCTGTCATAATATAATTGAGACAGTAGATCTAGCTGGTCAGTCATATTATAATAGAGACAGTAGATCTAGCTGGTCTGTCATATTATAATAGAGACATTAGATCTAGCTGGTCTGTCATAATATAGTAGAGAGAGTAGATTTAGCTGGTCTGTCAAAATATAATAGAGACAGTAGATCTAGCTGGTCTGTTATATACTATAATAGAGACAGTAGATCTAGCTGGTCTGTCATAATATAATAGAGACAGTAGATCTAGCTGGTCTGTCATATTATGATAGAGAAAGCAGCTCTAGCTGGTCTGTCATAATATATTAGAGACAGTAGATCTAGCTGGTCTGTCATAATATAATGGAGACAGTAGATCTAGCTGGTCTGTCATAGTATAATAGAGACAGTAGATCTAGCTGGTCTGTCATAATATGAGACAGTAGATCTAGCTGGTCTGTCATAATATTATAGAGAGGATAGATCTAGCTGGTCTGTCATAATATAATAGAGACAGTAGATCTAGCTGGACTATTATAATATAATAGAGACAGTAGATCTAGCTGGTCTGTCATAATATAATAGAGACAGTAGATCTACCTGGTCTGTCATAATATAATAGAGACAGTAGATCTAGCTGCTTTGTCATATTATAATAGAGACAGTAGATCAAGCTGGTCTGTCATACTATAATAGAGAGGATAGGTCTAGCTCGTCTGTCATAATATAATTGAGACAGTAGATCTAGCTGGTCTGTCATAATATGAGACAGTAGATCTAGCTAGTATGTTATATATTATAATAGAGACAGTAGATCTAGCTGGTCTGTCATAATATAATAGAGATAGTAGATCAAGCTGGTCTGTTATAATATTATAGAGACAGTAGAACTAGCTGGTCTGTCATAATATAATAGAGACAGCAGATCTAGCTGGTCTTTCATAATATAATTGAGACAGTAGATCTAGCTGGTCTGTCATAATATAATAGAGACAGCAGATCTAGCTGGTCTGTCAAAATATAATGGACACAGTAGATCTAGTTGGTGTGTCATAATATAATAGAAACAGTAGATCTAGCTCGTCTGTCATAATGTCATAGAGACAGCAGATCTAGCTGGTCTCTCATAATATAATGGAGACAGTAGATCTAGCTGGTCTAACATACTATAATATAGAGGATAGATCTAGCTGGTCTGTCATAATATGAGACAGTAGATCTAGCTAGTATGTTATATATTATAATAGAGACAGTAGATCTAGCTGGTCTTTCATAATATGAGACAGTAGATCTATCTGGTATGTTATATATTATAATAGAGATGATATATCTAGCTGGCCTGTCATATTATAATAGAGACAGTAGATCTAGCTGGTCTGTCATAATATAATAGAGACAGCAGATCTCGCTGGTCTTTCATAATGTAATTGAGACAGTAGATCTAGCTGGTCTGTCATAATATAATAGAGACAGCAGATCTAGCTGGTCTTTCATAATATAATAGAGACAGTATATCTAGCTGGTATGTTATATATTATAATAGAGACAGTAGATCTAGCTGGTCTGTCATAATATAATGAACACAGTAGATCTAGCTGGTCTGTCATAATATAATAGAGACCGTAGATCTAGCTGGTCTGTCAAAATATAATGGACACAGTAGATCTAGTTGGTGTGTCATAATATAATAGAGACAGTAGATCTAGCTCGTCTGTCATAATGTCATAGAGACAGCAGATCTAGCTGGTCTCTCATAATATAATGGAGACAGTAGATCAAGCTGGTCTAACATACTATAATATAGAGAATAGATCTAGCTGGTCTGTCATAATATAATTGAGACAGTAGATCTAGCTGGTCAGTCATATTATAATAGAGACAGTAGATCTAGCTGGTCTGTCATATTATAATAGAGACATTAGATCTAGCTGGTCTGTCATAATATAGTAGAGAGAGTAGATTTAGCTGGTCTGTCAAAATATAATAGAGACAGTAGATCTAGCTATTCTGTTATATACTATAATAGAGACAGTAGATCTAGCTGGTCTGTCATAATATAATAGAGACAGTAGATCTAGCTGGTCTGTCATATTATGATAGAGAAAGCAGCTCTAGCTGGTCTGTCATAATATATTAGAGAGAGTAGATCTAGCTGGTCTGTCATAATATAATGGAGACAGTAGATCTAGCTGGTCTGTCATAGTATAATAGAGACAGTAGATCTAGCTGGTCTGTCGTAATATGAGACAGTAGATCTAGCTGGTCTGTCATAATATTATAGAGAGGATAGATCTAGCTGGTCTGTCATAATATAATAGAGACAGTAGATCTAGCTGGACTATTATAATATAATAGAGACAGTAGATCTAGCTGGTCTGTCATAATATAATAGAGACAGTAGATCTACCTGGTCTGTCATAATATAATAGAGACAGTAGATCTAGCTGCTTTGTCATATTATAATAGAGACAGTAGATCAAGCTGGTCTGTCATACTATAATAGAGAGGATAGGTCTAGCTGGTCTGTCATAATATAATTGAGACAGTAGATCTAGCTGGTCTGTCATAATATGAGACAGTAGATCTAGCTAGTATGTTATATATTATAATAGAGACAGTAGATCTAGCTGGTCTGTCATAATATGAGACAGTAGATCTAGCTGGTAGGTTATATATTATAATAGAGAGGATATATCTAGCTGGTCTGTCATATTATAATAGAGACAGTAGATCTAGCTGGTCTGTCATAATATAATAGAGACAGCAGATCTAGCTGGTCTTTCATAATGTAATTGAGACAGTAGATCTAGCTGGTCTGTCATAATATAATAGACACAGCAGATCTAGCTGGTCTTTCATAATATCATAGAGACAGTAGATCTAGCTGGACTATCATAATATGAGACAGTAGATCTAGCTGGTATGTTATATATTATAATAGAGACAGTAGATCTAGCTGGTCTGTCATAATATGAGGCAGTAGATCTAGCTGGTATGTTATATATTATAATAGAGAGGATATATCTAGCTGGTCTGTCATATTATAATAGAGACAGTAGATCTAGCTGGTCTGTCAAAATATAATAGAGACAGTAGATCTAGCTGGACTATCATAATATGAGACAGTAGATCTAGCTGGTATGTTATATATTATAATAGAGACAGTAGATCTAGCTGGTCTCTCATAATATGAGACAGTAGATCTAGCTGGTATGTTATATATTATAGTAGAGATGATATATCTAGCTGGTCTGTCATATTATAATAGAGACAGTAGATCTAGCTGGTCTGTCATAATATAATAGAGATAGTAGATCAAGCTGGTCTGTTATAATATTATAGAGACAGTAGATCTAGCTGGCCTGTCATAATATAATAGAGACAGCAGATCTAGCTGGTCTTTCATAATATAATTGAGAGAGTAGATCTAGCTGGTCTGTCATAATATAATAGAGACGTAGATCTAGCTGGTCTGTCATAGTATAAGCGAGACAGTAGATCTAGCTGGTCTGTTATATACTATTATAGAGACAGTAGATCTAGCTGGTCTGTCATACTATAATATAGAGGATAGATCTAGATGGTCTGTCATAATATAATCGAGACAGTAGATCTAGCTGGTGTGTCAAAATATAATAGAGACAGTAGATCTAGCTGTTCTGTCATAATATAATAGAGACAGTAGATCTAGCTGGTCTGTTATATATTATAATAGAGACAGTAGATCTAGTTGGTCTGTCATAATGTAATAGAGACAGTAGATCTAGCTGGTCTGTCATAATTTAATGGAGACAGTAGATCTAGCTGGTCTGTCATACTATAATATAGAGGATAGATCTAGCTGGTCTGTCATAATATAATTGAGACAGTAGATCTAGCTGGTCTGTCATAATATGAGGCAGTAGATCTAGCTGGTATGTTATATATTATAATAGAGAGGATATATCTAGCTGGTCTGTCATATTATAATAGAGACAGTAGATCTAGCTGGTCTGTCAAAATATAATAGAGACAGTAGATCTAGCTGGACTATCATAATATGAGACAGTAGATCTAGCTGGTATGTTATATATTATAATAGAGACAGTAGATCTAGCTGGTCTCTCATAATATGAGACAGTAGATCTAGCTGGTATGTTATATATTATAGTAGAGATGATATATCTAGCTGGTCTGTCATATTATAATAGAGACAGTAGATCTAGCTGGTCTGTCATAATATAATAGAGATAGTAGATCAAGCTGGTCTGTTATAATATTATAGAGACAGTAGATCTAGCTGGTCTGTCATAATATAATAGAGACAGCAGATCTAGCTGGTCTTTCATAATATAATTGAGAGAGTAGATCTAGCTGGTCTGTCATAATATAATAGAGACGTAGATCTAGCTGGTCTGTCATAGTATAAGCGAGACAGTAGATCTAGCTGGTCTGTTATATACTATTATAGAGACAGTAGATCTAGCTGGTCTGTCATACTATAATATAGAGGATAGATCTAGATGGTCTGTCATAATATAATCGAGACAGTAGATCTAGCTGGTGTGTCAAAATATAATAGAGACAGTAGATCTAGCTGTTCTGTCATAATATAATAGAGACAGTAGATCTAGCTGGTCTGTTATATATTATAATAGAGACAGTAGATCTAGTTGGTCTGTCATAATGTAATAGAGACAGTAGATCTAGCTGGTCTGTCATAATTTAATGGAGACAGTAGATCTAGCTGGTCTGTCATACTATAATATAGAGGATAGATCTAGCTGGTCTGTCATAATATAATTGAGACAGTAGATCTAGCTGGTCTGTTATATACTATAATAGAGACAGTAGATCTAGCTGGTCTGTCATAATATAATAGAGACAGTAGATCTAGCTGGTCTGTCATATTATAATAGAGACATTAGATCTAGCTGGTCTGTCATATTATAATAGAGACAGTAGATCTATATGGTCTGTCAAAATATAATAGAGACAGTAGATCTAGCTGGTCTGTCATATTATGATAGAGACAGCAGCTCTAGCTGGTCTGTCATAATATTTTAGAGACAGTAGATCTAGCTGGTCTGTCATAATATAATGGAGACAGTAGATCTAGCTGGTCTGTCATAGTATAATAGAGACAGTAGATCTAGCTGGTCTGTCATAATATAATAGAGACAGTAAATCTAGCTGCTCTGTCATATTATAATAGAGACAGTAGATCAAGCTGGTCTGTCATACTATAATAGAGAGGATAGATCTAGCTGGTCTGTCATAATATAATAGAGACAGTAGATCTAGCTGGTCTGTCATAATATGAGACAGTAGATCTAGCTGGTATGTTATATATTATAATAGAGAGGATATATCTAGCTGGTCTGTCATATTATAATAGAGACAGTAGATCTAGCTGGTCTGTCATAATATAATAGAGATAGTAGATCAAGCTGGTCTGTTATAATATAATAGAGACAGTAAGTCTAGCTGCTCTGTCATATTATAATAGAGACAGTAGATCAAGCTGGTCTGTCATACTATAATAGAGAGGATAGATCTAGCTGGTCTGTCATAATATAATAGAGACAGTAGATCTAGCTGGTCTGTCATAATATGAGACAGTAGATCTAGCTGGTATGTTATATATTATAATAGAGAGGATATATCTAGCTGGTCTGTCATATTATAATAGAGACAGTAGATCTAGCTGGTCTGTCATAATATAATAGAGATAGTAGATCAAGCTGGTCTGTTATAATATTATAGAGACAGTAGAACTAGCTGGTCTGTCATAATATAATAGAGACAGCAGATCTAGCTGGTCTTTCATAATATAATTGAGACAGTAGATCTAGCTGGTCTGTCATAATATAATAGAGACAGCAGATCTAGCTGGTCTGTCAAAATATAATGGACACAGTAGATCTAGTTGGTGTGTCATAATATAATAGAAACAGTAGATCTAGCTCGTCTGTCATAATGTCACAGAGACAGCAGATCTAGCTGGTCTCTCATAATATAATGGAGACAGTAGATCTAGCTGGTCTAACATACTATAATATAGAGGATAGATCTAGCTGGTCTGTCATAATATGAGACAGTAGATCTAGCTAGTATGTTATATATTATAATAGAGACAGTAGATCTAGCTGGTCTGTCATATTATAATATAGACAGTAGATCTAGCTGGTCTGTCAAAATATAGTAGAGAGAGTAGATTTAGCTGGTCTGTCAAAATATAATAGAGACAGTAGATCTAGCTGGTCTGTTATATACTATAATAGAGACAGTAGATCTAGCTGGTCTGTCATAATATAATAGAGACAGTAGATCTAGCTGGTCTGTCATATTATGATAGAGAAAGCAGCTCTAGCTGGTCTGTCATAATATATTAGAGACAGTAGATCTAGCTGGTCTGTCATAATATAATGGAGACAGTAGATCTAGCTGGTCTGTCATAGTATAATAGAGACAGTAGATCTAGCTGGTCTGTCATAATTTAATGGAGACAGTAGATCTAGCTGGTCTGTCATACTATAATATAGAGGATAGATCTAGCTGGTCTGTCATAATATAATTGAGACAGTAGATCTAGCTGGTCTGTTATATACTATAATAGAGACAGTAGATCTAGCTGGTCTGTCATAATATAATAGAGACAGTAGATCTAGCTGGTCTGTCATATTATAATAGAGACATTAGATCTAGCTGGTCTGTCATATTATAATAGAGACAGTAGATCTATATGGTCTGTCAAAATATAATAGAGACAGTAGATCTAGCTGGTCTGTCATATTATGATAGAGACAGCAGCTCTAGCTGGTCTGTCATAATATTTTAGAGACAGTAGATCTAGCTGGTCTGTCATAATATAATGGAGACAGTAGATCTAGCTGGTCTGTCATAATATAATAGAGACAGTAGATCTACCTGTTCTGTCATAATATAATAGAGACAGTAGATCAAGCTGGTCTGTCATACTATAATAGAGACAGTAGATCTACCTGTTCTGTCATAATATAATAGAGACAGTAAATCTAGCTGCTCTGTCATAATATAATAGAGACAGTAGATCAAGCTGGTCTGTCATACTATAATAGAGAGGATAGATCTAGCTGGTCTGTCATAATATAATAGAGACAGTAGATCTAGCTGGTCTGTCATAATATGAGACAGTAGATCTAGCTGGTATGTTATATATTATAATAGAGAGGATATATCTAGCTGGTCTGTCATATTATAATAGAGACAGTAGATCTAGCTGGTCTGTCATAATATAATAGAGATAGTAGATCAAGCTGGTCTGTTATAATATTATAGAGACAGTAGAACTAGCTGGTCTGTCATAATATAATAGAGACAGCAGATCTAGCTGGTCTTTCATAATATAATTGAGACAGTAGATCTAGCTGGTCTGTCATAATATAATAGAGACAGCAGATCTAGCTGGTCTGTCAAAATATAATGGACACAGTAGATCTAGTTGGTGTGTCATAATATAATAGAAACAGTAGATCTAGCTCGTCTGTCATAATGTCATAGAGACAGCAGATCTAGCTGGTCTCTCATAATATAATGGAGACAGTAGATCTAGCTGGTCTAACATACTATAATATAGAGAATAGATCTAGCTGGTCTGTCATAATATGAGACAGTAGATCTAGCTAGTATGTTATATATTATAATAGAGACAGTAGATCTAGCTGGTCTGTCATATTATAATAGAGACAGTAGATCTAGCTGGTCTGTCAAAATATA